>NW_007377943.1:9464-41599 GCF_000475195.1 Diaphorina citri | reverse complement strand
AAAAAAAAAAAAAAATATCCTTTTGAGTAGACTTAACAGTCAATCCTAACACTGAGAGGGAGTTGAAGAGTGAGTTACATGTTTTAGGACCTGACTCTTTGACTGGATCCAGTAGTTCACGGAACAGAGTTGTTGTTGTTTTTTTTTTATATATATATATAAATCACTCACTCTTTACAAATCCCTACTCTGTAATGATAAACCTCTTTTGGTCCCCTGGTCCTAACGCAGAGGTAAACCTAGTTCCTTTTCTTCCCTCCAGATGGCACCACGGACGTCTCCCGCACCCTACACTTAGGCTCTCCTACCCGGGGGGGGGGGTTTTGTTTTTTTTTTTTTTTTTTTTTTTTTTTTTTTTTTTTTTTTTATAAATCACTCACTCTTTACAAATCCCTACTCTATAATGATAAACCTCTTTAGGTCCCCTGGTCCTAACGCAGAGTTAAAGCTAGTTCCTTTTCTTCCCTCCAGATGGCACCACGGACGTCTCCCGCACCCTACACCTAGGCTCGCCTACCCGGGAGCAAGTGGAAGCCTACAGTCGTACCCTCCTAGGTATGATACGTCTGGCCACTGCAGTATTCCCTGCCCATCTGCATAGCAACCAGCTGGACATCCTGGCTCGAGCCCCTCTGTGGAAACTAGGCCGGGATTATCCCCACGGTACGGGACACGGGATTGGGGCCTTTTCCTCCGTTCACGAGTGTAAGTAGTCCCTAATTTCAGGGATTCCGGGATTTTAAGCTAAAATTTGGCGGAATATTGACCCGTAGTATAGAGCCCCTCTGTGGAAACTAGGCCGGGATTATCCCCACGGTACGGGACACGGGATTGGGGCCTTTTCCTCCGTTCACGAGTGTAAGTAGCCCCTAATTTCAGGGACTCCGGGATTTTGAGCTAAAATTTGGCGGAATATTGACCCGTAGTATAGAGCTCGTCTGTGGAAACTAGGCCGGGATTATCCCCATGGTACGGGTCACGGGATTGGGGCCTTTTCCTCCGTTCACGAGTGTAAGTAGTCCCTAATTTCAGGGATTCCGGGATTTTAAGCTAAAATTTGGCGGAATATTGACCCGTAGTATAGAGCCCCTCTGTGGAAACTAGGCCGAGGGACTGTAAGACCTTGGCAGTTATAGTTCCCTCTGTCAAACCTCTTGGGGGGAAAATGTTTGTGTCGACTGAGGAGGACATAGCTCAGGTCTATGGCAAATAATTCTTTCGGTTCACGAGTGTAAGTAGTCCCTAATTTCAGGGATTCCGGGATTTTAAGCTAAAATTTGGCGGAATATTGACCCGTAGTATAGAGCCCGTCTGTGGAAACTAGGCCGGGATTATCCCCACGGTACGGGACACGGGATTGGGGCCTTTTCCTCCGTTCACGAGTGTAAGTAGTCCCTAATTTCAGGGATTCCGGGATTTTAAGCTAAAATTTGGCGGAATATTGACCCGTAGTATAGAGCCCCTCTGTGGAAACTAGGCCGGGATTATCCCCACGGTACGGGACACGGGGCCTTTTCCTCCGTTCACGAGTGTAAGTATCATTAACGAAAGTTGAGCCAGCCTAGTTAGCTTGGTTGGTAGTGCGTCTGCCTTGTAAGGGCTAGGCCGCGGGTTCAATTCCCGCCCGGGGCGGAATTTATCCGAAACAGATAAGGTTCATTCTCGGAACGACTGGCTCTCTCTTTTCCTGCTCTCCTCTCTTCGATTTTGGGACGATGATACTGGGTGTTACGGTTTCCTCTATCAAACCTCTTGAAAAAAAAAAAAAAAAAAAAATGAGCCCTCAACTATAGGAATTTAATCTAAAATGTGACGAAGTATTGGCCTGAAGTATTCAGCCTCAAGTAGGAACTAAATACCAGTTGTTCAAACTTAAATTAAAGCTAGATCCTAAATGTGATGGGGCAATATAAATGTTAAAGAGTTTTGCCTAAATTTCAATCTTCTTTTTAGTCCGAATTTCTATACTCATTGATTTTGTTTCTATTTCAGCTCCCATTGAACTTTATTATCGATCAGACAAACGGCCGCTGAAAAAAAGTTACTTTACATCCATAGGTAAGTCATTTGATTCTTGCTAGACAATCTTTCATATACGTGAAGTGGGCGCGGTATATAATCATTACAAATACTTAATTACCTATTGTTCCTTGGCAAAGCCCATGTAAACTTGCAAACTGATAGCAATTTAACTCAATTAAATTATCAGCAGAAATTTTACTTAATACGAGACTTTGGTTAGACTGCTTTGCTGACGGAACTCCTTAGTCCTGTTTGGGCATGATGAACGAGATATATTCTCATGGTATCTTAAGGCTAAATAATTGAGAAATCACATTGATTGATCTCAGGTACCATAAGCTTTGTACAAAACAATACAGATATATTCTCTTCTATTCTAACTAAAGTTATTCTTCTTATCCCCAGAGCCTGGTTATTATAAAGAGGACGAGTTCCTCATGGTATCTTAAGGCTAAATAATTGAGAAATCACATTGATTGATCTCAGGTACCATAAGCTTTGTACAAAACAATACAGATATATACTCTTCTATTCTAACTAAAGTTATTCTTCTTTTATCCCCAGAGCCTGGTTATTATAAAGAGGACGAGTTTGGGATTCGATTGGAGGACATTTTCGAAGTTGTCTATGCGGCGGGAACGGACGAGCAGTATTTGGCTTTCAAACCAGTCACCGCTGTACCATTCGAACCGAAATTCATCGACATTTCCCTATTTGGACCGGAAGAAGTAAGATAGTTATTGGAATCCGTCTCAAAAACAACATATTTTTATTTTAAAACAGGATTAATAGAGGGCATTGTTCAAAGGTCAACGAAGGTCTGTCATAAAGGTGTGTCCACACATAGTCGACCGACTATTGATCGATGTCGACTGAACCACCCACACTGCCTCGACAACATAGATTTACCTCGTGGATCGACGGACGGTCAACTATGTTTGGACACAATAGGCCTAAACTAAAATGGACGCGGCACACAAGGGATCAAAAAGAGACCCCCTTAACATAATAATAATATGTTTGGACACACACAGGGCGATCACCCGCAAAAAAGACAGACAATGTTTTTTTTTTTTTTTTTTTTTAAACATATCTTATCCTTTTTTTTTTTTTTTTTTTTTTTTTTACTGATATATGATTAAATATTATGTGGAAATAAATGATCAGAAAGGTTTAATTTCAATCGTATCTGTACCAAACATTTAGCGCGGTTTCCACGAGATTCGGTTCAGTCCGAGTAGATTCTTCCTTAGACTCGTGTTGTCTGCCCAGTCCGAATTACGAAACGCCTCATCTGTGTCACTCTCCAGGAGTTTCATTTCTTCCTGTTTCCGATAGTAGTGCAACATGAGCTGTTTCTTTTCCTCTTCGTTCATGACGGGTTCGCGAGATGGAGCCCCGGACCCCATTCACACTGTTATTAGAAGTGCATTCAATGACTCATTTGTGTACTCTACTCATGATTAATGATTAATGAGGTACCCAATATTCAATCATAAGGGCATACTAAAATGCGTGTCTAAATAGGTAAATATTCAACATGAATATGCATTCTTATTAAAATGTACGCATTTGACGCGTAAGTAGGTTAATTATGTAGGAATGTAGGGTTTTTCCTCAAAAAAGTATTTTTGGAATAATGAGATTCAAAATAGACTTGTATTGTAAATCTAAAGCCTAAATAGAGACCAAAATATTTGTTTTATATACCTACCCATAAACTATGGAAATCCAAGAATTTGGGTTGGATCTGCTAGGTATACTGTTCTACAAGGACCTCCAATCGATGCCTACATCATTCCTTCCTTTGACGAACATCAGGTGAGTGGCTTTCGATAGGTACTAAGTGGGGAACCACTCCATCTGCGAAGCTTCCCTTGTAAGGGCTAGGTCGTGGGTTCGATTCCTGCCCGGGGCGGACTTTATCTTCAACAGGTAAGGTTCGTTCTCGGAACGGGTGGTTTCTCCTATTCAATCCCCTTCTTTCTTCGATTTCGGGACAGTAATACCTCTGTTGTTTCTAGCTATTATTTATGCCTTCTAGCTTTTTTAAACCTCTTTAGTAGAACTTTAGGAAACCGTACCTTTAAGTATTAAATCTTGATGCCCACTTACCCTTGCAATGCTCCCCTCATTTGTCGCAGAGTGAGGAAGTTCATCCCCGTGACGAACGGCTCAAGTTTCTCTCCGGATTCTCGGGAAGTTATGGATTTGCCGTGGTCACTGCGACCAAGGCAGCACTGTGGGTGACGGGGCTGGATGAACTACAGGCAGATCTGGAACTCTCGTGCGATTGGCTGCTGATGAAATCCGGACATCCAGGAGTAAGTTGTAAAAAAAAAAAATCTGATAGGGTACCACAGACTTAGGTCGGAAGCTCTATTATTAGGATATTCTTAGGGTGTTGGAATGTTATAGTGTCGAGTGCCAGTCTAGTTAGCTTGGTTGGTAGCGCGTCTGCCTTGTAAGCGCTAGGCCGCGGGTTCGATTCCCGCCCTGGGCGGCCTTTATCCTGATGGGTTATTTTAAAAAAAAAAAAAAAAAAAAAAATCTGATAGGGTACCACAGACTTAGGTCGGAAGCTCTATTATTAGGATATTTTTAGGGTGTTGGAATGTTATATTAAAGTGTCTAGTGCCAGTCTAGTTAGCTTGGTTGGTAGCGCGTCTGCCTTGTAAGCGCTAGGCCGCGGGTTCGATCCTATCAGGATAATGTTCGTTCTCGGAACGGCTGTCTTTCTCCTATCCTGCCTTCCTTCTCTCTTCCATTTCGCAATGATAAGACCTTAGCAGGTACAGTTCCCTCTGTCAAACCTCTTTAAAAAAGTGTCGTGTTTCCTGATATATTGAAATTCTCACCTACGAACGTTCACACCAGATTTTTCTCTGTCTTTCTCCTATCCTGCCTTCCTTCTCTCTTCCATTTCGCAATGATAAGACCTTAGCAGGTACAGTTCCCTCTGTCAAACCTCTTAAAAAAAGTGTCGAGTTACCTGATATATTGAAATTCTCACCCACGAACGTTCACACCAGATTTTTTCCATCCTCAGGTTCCCACTATCACAGAATGGCTCAAGGATGAGCTAGGTACGGGAATGCGAGTAGGTGTCGATCCCAAGTTGATACCCAATAGCCAGTTCGAATATCTGCAGCGAGAACTGAACAATGCCACCATACTGTTGGTGCAAGTTGTGAATAATCTGATTGATCAGATATGGATCAAGAATCGACCTCTGTATTCCACGCATGATGCTTTTATCATTCAGAACGAGATAGCTGGTGAGTAAGGCTTTAAACAGAGATAAGTGGAGAGCATAGCGCATCGAGCAGGTAGAGGGAAGTGACGACTTCAAACGGTATGGAACTGAGAGCAAAAATCTCTATACGCTACCATGTCCGCTTCACTCTGTAAATAATGAAATGGCCAGCCTAGTTAGCTTAGTTGGTAGTGCGTCTGCCTTGTAATCAAATCAGGATAAAATCCGCCCCCAGCCTAGTTAGCTTAGTTGGTAGTGCGTCTGCCTTGTAAGCGCTAGGCCGCGGGTTCGATTCCCGCCCGGGGCGGGGATAATGTTCGTTCTCGGAACGGCTGGCTTTCCTCCTATCCTGTCTTCCTTCTCTCTTCGATTTCGGGACGATAAGACTATGTTCGTTCTCGGAACGGCTGGCTTTCTCCTATCCTGTCTTCCTTCTCTCTTCGATTTCGGGACGATAAGACCATAGTAGTTACAGTTCCCTCTGTCAAACCTCTTAAAAAAAAGAATGAAATGTGTATTTCTCAAGATGTTGAATAGTCCGAATTTCTATACTCATTGATTTTGTTTCTATTTCAGCTCCCATTGAACTTTATTATCGATCAGACAAACGGCCGCTGAAAAAGAGTTACTTTACATCCATAGGTAAGTCATTTGATTCTTGATAGACAATCTTTCATATACGTGAAGTGGGCGCGGTATATAATCAATATAAATACTTAATTACCTATTGTTCCTTGGCAAAGCCCATGTAAACTTGTAAACTGATGAAATTTAACTCAATTAAATTATCAGCAGAAATTTTACTTAATACGAGATTTTGGTTAGACTGCTTTGCTGAAGGAACTCCTCAGTTCTATTTGAGCATGATATTTCATGTGAGTTTAGTTGTACGTAGATGTAGGGATTGCACTGTTAGGTTTTCTCGCACAAAGTCCTAGGTTCAATGTTCGACGGAGTTGAAGTTTTTTCGGATCTTGGAAATTAGGTGCCCAAAGTACATTGTTCATCCAGCGCCACGAGGATAATTATTGAGAATACGTGTATTTGTATTTTTCTTGTGAGTCCATAATAACTACGTACCTATAACTCCAGGTTCCTTTTCCCATGTAGAATCCTTTACGTAAAATGCGCTTTTATCTAGTTTCAGTCCACGATTCTTAAAGATAACTCAGTTATGATTCTTTTTTTTTTTAAATTTAATTTTAATGCCTTTTTTGTTTATTCTGTACCTCTCTTTTCCAGGCGAATCCTATCAGAATAAATTCGAGCGCGTGCGTCGAGAATTCTAAAATAAATGTATGGAAACATGCAACACAAGAATTTATTTGCTAATTTCATCAATTCGCGCGTATGCCCTAGTAAATCCCCTAAAAATAATATTATGTACCCATTGAAATATCATTTCCCAGCACACAATATTGTGGGATTTGTGGGACAAGAATTAATATCGTTACAAGATGAAAGGAAATGGCGTCAATTTTTCTCTCTCTTATTCTGTTTGGTGATTAAATTAAAATCTCATATCTTTGACAGTTTAATCTTTACGCACTGAGAGATGAGATGTGGTTTTTCTTGTAAATTGTATAATTTTTGTGAGTCTTGGAAGACTATGATTTTATTTCTCCTAATGACTCACAAAAATGATGGGTCATCGAGCTCTTGAGAGTCTTGAGTCATTTCGAGACTGAATATTGAAATTGAGCAACAGTAAGGGACCAAGGGTGGTGTCAGGGTGACCTAGACAATATACCTAAATACATTAGCTGTTGACTGTTTGGCGGTACCCTAAACCTTTCAGAAGGTGATAGGTCATAATTAGACGTATTATTATAAGCACTTTCTGTGAGGACGATTCAGGAAGAACCGAAAATGGTAGTAGTCACAGTCATCTATCATGGCAACTATACTTAGAAATTATTGATGGCTGATCGGTACGGTGCTCCCACAGTAGAATCAGCCAATAGCCAACTTTTTACTGGACAAATATCACGTGATATAGGAGAATAATCCCATTAACTATCCAAAGAAGAGTAGGGACTTGTTTGTAGGGAGATCTCAGAGAAAGATTCTCATTAAAATACCTTACTAATCCGCTAATCTCCACCAAAGCAGGCACTTAAATCGTAATAACTTACGTACGTTATGTCCATTGTATTTAATGTTTATCTCTAGTATCCCACAATTTATTGTTATTCTTAGGTATGTACCTACTATCCCTCCAAAATTAACGTGCTCGTAATTTTTTACACTCGTCATAAAACATGTTTCGTACCTACACATCACGAATACGAACGACGTTCAAATCGTTAAATTCGTTTCCGTTGTTCGTTTAGGGCGATCTTGTGTAAATATCACAACCTTCAACTTGGAAGAGAAAACGCTGTTTTTTCAAGTGAATAAATATGAGTATTTTTTATACAACGTAGGTACGTAAGTATGAGTAAAAAATATATCTTGCTCCGCTTCGGTGTGTGTACTTTGGCGTAATCTCAACTAGCACAAAGTCTGGTCAATGTTCTTCATATTGCTCAGAAATTGGAAATAATGATGATGAGATTAAAAAATTAAGAAAATCGTGATAAGAATGAACAATTGAGGTCAAATAAAATTAGAAAAGAAAAGTACGAGTATGTAGCTAGTCGTACCTACTTGTATAGGTCCAAATGTGGCTGGCGAAAGTTCATTTCGCAGCCATCAGCGGCAATACGAGTATAACACATTGAATGCACTAGATCCCAATGGTTTCCTGAAGTAACGTTGGGCGTGGTTGCTATCTGAATGGGTGACTAACGGGGCAGTCTGGCTTATCACGGTCCAACTCAGGCTGGGTGAGTTTAATGTGAGCTGGCGGGTAGCTTGTCACCGAATAGACTGAATAAAGGGTAAACCCATTGAAAAAAAGTTCATTTACCCCTTGCGCGCCTTGTTGGTTCAGGGGCTCCAGGGTTTGCATGCATTAGAATTCAAAACCAGTGTAAATATTTATTTCTGTCCATTAGTTGGAAAGACAAACACATATTAAAATTGACACGCATGTTTATTTAATCTAGTTTTATTCTGTTTACATTATATATTGTCAGATTTAATTATTCACGGTTTTTCCACCCTCCTTCCCATTTTTCCATTTTTGTATGCGTTTGGATTGTTTGGAGATGACTCGAAATATTTACGTGGTGATTGTGAATGGGAATTTATGAGCTCTATTATCACTTTAGTTATGTCTGATTGCTATTATAGGTATATCCTAAACAAAATTGGTAAGTACCTCTATACCTTCCCTTCTTTTGCAACAAAGTATTGAAAATATGAAAATGGAATAGATTATTCCGTCTATTCTTTGTGTCAGAATGAGACTGAAAAGTCCCTTTACTGCCGCAGTCTATTTCCATACTGCGTTATTTTTGTACGTTTCATACTGATGCAGATGCAGAAATTCTTTTTGTCAAGTCAAAATGAGACTGAAAAGTCCCTTTACTCCGGCAGTCTGCTTCTGCTTTCCAACTGCGTTGAAATGCCTTGGTTCCTTGTGTTTTATATGCAGAAAATATCTCCTTTTCATACTGTTTCCCGACCTTTCTTTTCCAGTGACACTGCTACTGCAAGGAGGTCAAGCTAAGCCTCCTGAAGTGATTGATGGCGATGGTATGGACCTGAAAGAGATCGGTACAGATCGTAAGCTGTGTCCTCCGAGGAAAGACATTCCACAGCCAACCAATCGGGTCAATACGTCCAATCATCTTCACAGGTAACATCATTTTCCATATTTTTCACTTCACTTCTACCTACTTGTATAGGTCCAAATGTGGCTGGCGAAAGTTCATTTCGCAGCCATCAGCGGCAATACGAGTATAACACATTGAATGCACTGGATCCCAATGGTTTCCTGAAGTAACGTTGGGCGTGGTTGCTATCTGAATGGGTGACCAACGGGGCAGTCTGGCTTATCACGATCCAACTCAGGCTGGGTAAGTTTAATGTGAGCTGGCGGGTAGCTTGTCACCGAATAGACTGAATAAAGGGTAAACCCATTGAAAAAAAGTTCATTTACCCCTTGCGCGCCTTGTTGGTTCAGGGGCTCCAGGGTTTGCGTGCATTAGAATTCAAAACCAGTGTAAATATTTATTTCTGTCCATTAGTTGGAAAGACAAACACATATTCAAATGAACACGCATGTTTATTTAATCTAGTTTTATTCTGTTTACATTATTGTCAGATTTAATTATTCACGGTCGAATAGACTGAATAAAGGGTAAACCCATTGAAAAAAAGTTCATTTACCCCTTGCGCGCCTTGTTGGTTCAGGGGCTCCAGGGTTTGCATGCATTAGAATTCAAAACCAGTGTAAATATTTATTTCTGTCCATTAGTTGGAAAGACAAACACATATTAAAATTGACACGCATGTTTATTTAATCTAGTTTTATTCTGTTTACATTATATATTGTCAGATTTAATTATTCACGGTTTTTCCACCCTCCTTCCCATTTTTCCATTTTTGTATGCGTTTGGATTGTTTGGAGATGACTCGAAATATTTACGTGGTGATTGTGAATGGGAATTTATGAGCTCTATTATCACTTTAGTTATGTCTGATTGCTATTATAGGTAATCCTAAACAAAATTGGTAAGTACCTCTATACCTTCCCTTCTTTTGCAACAAAGTATTGAAAATGGAATAGATTATTCCGTCTATTCTTTGTGTCAGAATGAGACTGAAAAGTCCCTTTACTACCGCAGTCTATTTCCATACTGCGTTATTACTTTCTATTACTACAGTATAGCGGAGCTATACTAGTAATGAAAGTATTGCAATCGGTCCAATTTTTTTTTTGTACGTTTCATACTGATGCAGAAATAATTCTTTTTGTCAAAATGAGACTGAAAAGTCCTTTACTCCGGCAGTCTGCTTTCCAACTGCATTGAAATGCCTTGTTTCCTTGTGTTTTATATGCAGAAAATATCTCTTTTTCATACTGTTTCCCGACCTTTCTTTTTCAGTGACACTGCTACTGCAAGGAAGTCAAGCTAAGCCTCCTGAAGTGATTGATGGCGATGGTATGGATTGCGGGAGTAAAGGGACTTTTCAGTCTCATTCTGGCAGGATAAACAAGGTATATTCTATTCTATTCTATTCTATTCTATTCTATTCTACCTACCTACCTAGATTGCTCAAGCGATATATCCCCCTTCATTTTGATACTGAGTGGAAATGTATGTCCAAAAACGATATTGTGCATATTTTAGAGAAGTCGGTACTTTCTATCACAAAAGCAATACACCTATACCTACATTAGATTCGTGATAGAAGCTTAACCCAATTCTTTAGGGCTTTTTGCCCTTACAACTAAGCCTCTGAGTGGGCTTTTTGGGTATGAATATAATACACCTACATAACTTAAAACAGTAGGTATATGGAAAACATTAACATACGGCTTATCCATACAGCCCCTGCCTCGGTGGTGTAGTGGTCAAGACGCTCGCCTGGTAAACAGGAGGGCGTGGGCTCAATCCCAGCCGAGGTATGGAATTTTATCCTCAATATAGTTTGAAAATTTGACCACAGTAATAGTAGTAGCCTTACTGTTGGAGTAAAGGGACTTTTCAGTCCTATGCGAGCAGTATAAATAGATAAGCACCATTATCCATAACCCAAGTATGTACGATTTGTTCGGCCGTTTCCCCATTTTTCTCGTTCGATTAGTAAACGTTTGAAAATTTGAAATGTTTTCTGTGCGAATCAAATATCTTTTCATAAAACATAATTTGTTTTGGTTCCGTTCCAAAGAAGCCGTAGATATAGGAAATAGATGTGTGTACCTACGTATTACATGATGATAATTTGAGTGAATGATTATCTGCACAGTAGGTAGCAATAAATAAATCAATGGACATTAATTATTACGAGGGGCCATGTAGTTTATTACAAATCATAGAGAGAGGGTGGGTGAACAATTTTTGGGAATAGGGATATTGAGAGTTTGATTTTATGTTCTTACACCTTTTATGTATTTAGAATGTTGATAGATAATTAGGTGTAAATGTGTACCGACATTACATAATACCTATTGCAATTCTAATGTAGTCATTTTGAAACGTTTTGCTTTGTTATTCCTTATTGCTTACCATACCTATGTAGGTACAATTGGTACATGTTGTAGAGTTGTCTTGTGATGTACAACATAATACGTAGTTTTGCTAGATAATTCCAAAACTAATCAAGTAAATTAGTTTTGTTAACCCATTTTCATAAATGTTGAATTATGAGATATGCATAGTTGGCCAAATAAGGAATGGAAAAAATAGATTATAGATCATACAGAATTAGCCATACATCATTCCATTGTAATCTCTGATTCCAATTTTGCTCAGTAGTAGCGGTAGCTAAACTACAAGTAAAGTAACAATATACAAAGTCCCCCTCAGAATTTGTCACCAGGCTTTGTATGTCCCACCAAAGACCCTAGCAGTTGTACCGTGATTATTGTTGGAAATGTTGGTTGTTTAGCTCATTTTCCATTCCATGTAATCAGTAATCAGGTTTGAAAGTTTAGCATGTAAAAAAGAAGCCCTGGACGAAAAAATAATTAAAATAAACGTTAGGAATCGCTAAATATAGGGCACAAGTCAATCCCATCTCCTGTATCTGGTTACACGTTTTTCCTATAACTACACAAAGCGCTCTATTTCCGCCTAGTGCCATCAGTCACAATATATTTTTCCTTTTTTTTTTTTTTTTTTTTTTTTTTTTTTTTTTTTTAAGGGTAAATATTCGCATTTCAAACAGTTCAAAATCCTCTTGGGGTATAAACACCCTTTTCAAGTGCATACGCACAGCCGATTTTCTGTAATTTTAGTTGCTGACAAATTTGCTGAAAATTTGAAAAGAGCTTCTTTTTACATTGTAGATCAAAAACGTCAACCCCATCAGAATTTGTCACCAGGCTTTGTATGTCCCACCAAAGACCCTAGCAGTTGTACCGTGATTATTGTTGGAAATGTTGGTTGTTCAGCTCATTTTCCATTCCATGTAATCAGTAATCAGGTTTGAAAGTTTAGCATGTAAAAAAGAAACCCTGGATGAAAAAATAATTAAAATAAACGTTAGGAATCGCTAAATATAGGGCACAAGTCAATCCCATCTCCTGTATCTGGTTACACGTTTTTCCTATAACTACACAAAGCGCTCTATTTCCGCCTAGTGCCATCAGTTTCCCGCTGCCTTATCGACAAACAATAAATACATTACTGTTAAGTCGTACTTATAATGGGCGTAGTCCCTTTTTTTCCCCATACAGGGAGGTGCACTCGAAATTGTTAAGGTTAGGGCGAAGGTCAAAGATTTTTTTAGGGTTTGATGACAGAGGTAACTGTAGAGGTGTGTCCTCACATAGTCGACCGGCCACCGGCCATCGATCGATGTCGACTGAACCGTCCACACTGCCTGGACAACATAGATTTACCTCGTCGATCGACGGCCGGTCGACTATGTTTGGCGAAGTCAAACCGCATAGAGCTGAGAGACCGCTGCCTTATCGACAAACAATAAATACATTACTGTTAAGTCGTACTTATAATGGGCGTAGTCCCTTTTTTTCCCCATACAGGGAGGTGCACTCGAAATTGTTAAGGTTAGGGCGAAGGTCAAAGATTTTTTTAGGGTTTGATGACAGAGGTAACTGTAGAGGTGTGTCCTCACATAGTCGACCGGCCACCGGCCATCGATCGATGTCGACTGAACCGTCCACACTGCCTGGACAACATAGATTTACCTCGTCGATCGACGGCCGGTCGACTATGTTTGGCGAAGTCAAACCGCATAGAGCTGAGAGAAAAAAAGCTCTATGAGCTATGCTCTCCCCTCCATTCGGTTTTTAGCCTTATGGTCCTGAAATGAAAGAGAGAAGAAGGACAGGATAGGAGAAAACCAGGCATTCCGAGCAGACGCGCTATCTTCTAAGGTTACGAGGCTGACTAGAGCGGAATGTATAAGTTGATCAGATATGGATCAAGAATCGACCTCTGTATTCCACGCATGATGCTTTTATCATTCAGAACGAGATAGCTGGTGAGTAAGGCTTCAATCAAACAGAGATAAGTAGAGAATAGAGCATAGAGCAGGTAGAGGGAAGTGACGACTTGAAACGGCATGGAACTGAGAGCAAAAATCTCTATACGCTATCCTGTCCGCTTCACTCTGTAAAGAATGAAGTGTGTATTTCTCAAGATGTTGATTTGCCAAAAATACCTTTCATGTGAGTTTAGTTGTACGTAGATGTAGGGATTGCACTGTTAGGTTTTCTCGCACAAAGTCCTAGGTTCAATGTTCGACGGAGTGGAAGTTTTTTCGGATCTTGGAAATGAGGTGCCCAAAGTACATTGTTCATCCAGCGCCACGACGATAATTATTGAGAATACGTGTATTTGTATTTTTCTTGTGAGTCTGTAATAAATATGAACCTATAACTCCAGGTTCCTTTTCCCGTGTAGAATCCTTTACGTAAAATGCGCTTTTATCTAGTTTCAGTCCACGATTCTTAAAGAACTCAGTTATGATTCTATTTTTTTAAATTTAATTTTAGTGCCTTTTTTATTTATTCTGTACCTCTCTTTTCCAGGCGAATCCTATCAGAATAAATTCGAGCGCGTGCGTCGTATTCTGCGGTCTGTGGATTGTGATGCCCTCATTGTGACCGCGCTGGATGAGATTGCCTGGCTCCTGAACATTCGGGCCTGGGACCTACCCCATTCCCCGTTCCTACGAGCGTACCTGGCCATTACTGAAAGTCAGGTGTATTTGTACACGGATGAGAAGAAGTTGTCCAATGCAGTGCGGATGTATCTGCATATTGACTCGTGTACTAGTCCCTTATGTGTGAGGTAAGTAAAACATTTGATCATAATGACTTGGTACACTGAGAAAAAAACTAGGGTGCCGGCAGCCTAATCGGATGACTGGGTTCTTATTGTCCTGAAAACGAAAAGAAGGAAGACAGAATAGGAGAAAGCCAGCCGTCCCGTTCCGAGAACGAACTTTATCTTTTTAGGATAAAGATCGCCTCGGGCAGAAATCGAACTCGCTACCTAGCGCTTACAAGGCAGACGTGCTACCAACCAAGCTAACTAGGCTGGCTTCTACTCTCTTTAGACTGCGAGAATACGGGACTTTTTCGTCTCATTCTGGCACGTATAGGTAAGTATAAGCATTTTATTCTACTTCTCATTAAATCTGTCACATGTGTTGCGAAATTTAATGGAGTTCCTTTATTTCAATTTCAGAGTCAAAGAATACGAGAAAGTGTGGAACGATTTGAGAAATATTGGCCTCTACTGGAATCGAATATGGCTGCCTTCTCAGATAGCTTACTCAGCTGGCGTCAGCAAAGCTATCACAACTTTGGTAAGTTCAGAGTTAATATTAAGGAGCGCTCCGCCCCGCCAAGTCAAGAAAGTTTGACCGCGCTACTAGAGATATTATATCTATTATGGATTAAGGTTTTTGCCTCGGTAGTTTACTCCTTAATGGCCGCGAGAACAATCTGAGTTTAAACTTGGATTAAGTTAAATAAATAAATTAAAAAAAAAAAGGACGGGTAAAAACAATTTGAATGGCTAAATTTTTTTTTTTTTTTTTTTCAACATTCCTTGAGTAGTTTTAAAACTATCATTGTTTTCCCGATCACAAAAGACACTTGATTGGAAAAAAAAAAAAAATATTCCGCTCCAATAGCCAATAGGGCTAAAAAGTTCCTGTTACCCAATGTTTGTTTGTTTCCCCCCCCCCCAGTAGTTTTTAAACTCACATTGTTTTCCCGAACACAAGACACTTGCTCCAACAGGTCTAAAATGTCCCTCTTCTCAATGTGATTTCAGTTCAGTCCAGACAAGCGCTATGCAGCCCCATCCCCTATTATCGAGATGAAAGCCCAGAAGAATGATGTAGAAATCAAAGGCATGCACGAAGCACATATTAGAGATGCGGTCATATTCTGTGATGCCATGGCATTTGTAGAAGATCAGGTAACTATTTATACTAGCGATCTAATTGTCTAATTTTATAGGGGAATGCATCATTTAATAGGTACTTAAGGCAACATGTTATTTTCCGTCTGTGCATCTCCATAGCAATTAGCCTAAAAAAAGTGTTTGACAGCCATTTTTATTTCGTACTCGTGTGGTCTGTGTCGTAACATGCCGCTCCCGTAGTAGGTATGCCTCTCATCAGATGGGCGAGAAGAGACACAATACATCCCATTTAGGTGCTGGATCAACACGAAAACACCAGAAAGAAACCCGTTGAAATATTTGCAATCGAAAAACGAGTAGAATTTTTTGTCGATGGTGGGAATCGAACCCGGGACCTTCTGCATGGCAAGCTAGCGCGTTACCACGGGGCTAACCGTGTTAATGCAGGGTATTTTCCAATCCAGTACCTACTAGTGATGATTATTTTATGTTTGCTGTTCTCCTCACAGTACTTCCGAGGTGAGGACATTACAGAGACTAGCGTAGCTCACATTCTTGTTACCACGGGGCTAACCGTGTTAATGCAGGGTATTTTCCAATCCAGTACCTACTAGTGATGATTATTTTATGTTTGCTGTTCTCCTCGCAGTACTTCCGAGGTGAGGACATTACAGAGACGAGCGTAGCTCACATTCTCGATTCGCATCGCACTGAGAACACTATAAGTCGGGGCATCAGTTTCGAATCTATCGTAGCGTATGGAGAGCACGCTGCTTTGCCCCATTATACACCGTCCAATGCCACCAATGTTGTGGTGAGAGGAGACGCTCCTCTGCTTGTTGACTCTGGAGGACATTATATGGGTAAGTATAAGTAAATGTATGCAGGGCCGTATCCAGGATTGGGGCCGTCTGTCGAGGGATGGATGCTCAAAATTTTCAGAGCTTCAGCCCCCTCTAAATATGGCCATGTCTGTAGGTATGTAGTAATGACATTTAATAATTTATGATATACCTAGGTAACATAAAATTTACATAAAAAATGGTATACCCATCCGTAAAAGCAAATGCTTGTGCCAGATGAGCTCACCTGGTCAGCAAGAAGGTATAGGTTCGAGATCGGTATTGACTTTTATCTTAATATCTATTGTGTATTTGAAATTTTGAGTAATGAATTCATTAATTGTAGATCTAAGTGTTTGGGGTAAAAGAACTAAACCGTGTAACACTACTTAATGAATATATGTACCTACTGGAACTTGGCCTGGCTCACATGCGCTCAGATTTAAATAGTGTAAAGTAATTTATTCTTCACTAGGGATCGAACCCGAATCCCTTACCTTCCTGCACCACTGCCTCTGTAAGACATTGGTTCCGTTCCACCAGAGTTTTGCTAATCTTATTTTTCACTTCCTCAATGGTTGTTTTGATCAGGTCTTGCATTTTGATTGGAGGTTGATACCCGTTGCGACGACCAATGGGGTCTTTGTTTTCAATGTAACCAGATGGTTTGCAGCGTTCCCCTGAAAAAGTTACCTTTTTATAGAAAAGCAAAATCAAATTTAATCAAATCATGAATGCTTTGTGGTAAAGCAGAGCTTTCTCACAATTTTTGTGTTTATCACAGATCACAGCATTACTAAGCGCAATCAATTTCCATATTCCAATAATCTTTTTACTTTGGTAATGAGGCTACTGGTCGCTACTAGATTAAAGTAGCCACTCAATTGTCCTCACGAGGCTGAGTTCGCCCCGAACTCAAATACTGAGCCGAAAAAACTTCGATTCCGCAAAAAATCGAATCCGAGACTTCCGGCGCGGTGTGCAAGCCCAATGGGGTCTTTGTTTTCAATGTAACCAGATGGTTTGCAGCGTTCCCCTGAAAAAGTTACCTTTTTATAGAAAAGCAAAATCAAATTATGAATGGGTTGATGACTCATTGCTGTCACATTCATCTGGATGAACTATAGTGTGATACCCACTAGGGTATTAAGGTTGTTGAAAAGCTTGCTTGCCATAACTTTTTCTTTCGCAAACCATAATGTTTATTTATGCCATTCTATTCTATTGCACATAATTATGTCCAAGTATATTCTATTTTACCTTGATCATCTCTCAACTTGAGCTCTTCAACTTGCTCGTCAGTCAGTCCCAACATATCCGGAGGTAGGAAGGTTCCATGTTTCGCCAGCTCTTCCATTTCCGCCATCACTCGGTACACTTTGAGCCTCCCGTTATAAATGTTGAGGATCTCCTCCAGCAGCTGCTGGATGGAGGTGGATGTAGAGGTTTCGTATAAGAATTGACTAGCGTCTCCGTGTTTAACGTGAAGAATCACCATAGTGGAGGGGCAGAAAGTGTGAAGGGGATAGTAAATAACCTAAGGGAGAAAGGGGAAAAAATCAACTTCGTTCTATTAACCTGAAAAATCCTTTAAGTAACCGAAAAACTGTTCAAATAAGGGATTTATCAGGTTAATAGGCCGAAGTTGATTTTTTTTTTTTTTTTTTGAAGAGGTTTGACAGAGGGAACTGTAATTGCTTATGTATTATCGTCCCGAAAGCGAAGAGAGAAGGAAGACAGGATAGGAGAAAGCCAGGCGTTCCCAGAGCGAACCTTATCCGTTCAGGATAAAATCCGTCCCGGGCGGGAATCGAACCCACGACCTAGCGCTTACAAGGCAGACGCCCTACCAACCAAGCTAACTAGGCTGGCACCTACTTACTGAAAACCAACAAATTAGAAATTCCTCGATATTTTTTTTTTTTTTTTTTTTTTTTTTTTTTTTTTTTTTTAAGTGGTTTGACAGAGGGAACTGTAACTGCTAATGTATTATCGTCCCGAAGGCGAAGAGAGAAGGAAGACAGGATAGGAGAAAGCCAGGCGTTCCGAGAGCGAACCTTATCCGTTCAGGATAAAATCCGTCCCGGGCGGGAATCGAACCCATGACCTAGCGCTTACAAGGCAGACGCCCTACCAATCAAGCTAACTAGGCTGGCACCTACTTACTGAAAACCAACAAATTAGAAGTTCCTCGATAAAATAAATAACTGATAAACGAAAGAAACAGAAATATGTTGATACTGCAGTGTTTTTCCACACAAAAACAACTCGAGGTGAAATGGAGTGATTTGAAGTACGGAGCAGACATTGTTTATTCGTAACCATGGTCATAATGTAAACAATTTCGTTGCCATGGTAACCGAATGATACCGGGTAGATTTCAAAATCGGCATATCTTTTGTTCCCATTGGGCAGCCAGCCTAGTTAGCTTGGTTGGTAGTGTGTCTACCTTGTAAGCGCTAGGCCGCGGGTTCGATTCCCCGCCGGGGCGGATTTCCTGAACGTATAAGGTTCGTTCTCAGAACAGCTGGGGTAACCGAATGATACCGGGTAGATTTCAAAATCGGCATATCTTTTGTTCCCATTGGGCAGCCAGCCTAGTTAGCTTGGTTGGTAGTGCGTCTACCTTGTAAGCGCTAGGCCGCGGGTCCGATTCCCCGCCGGGCGGATTTCCTGAACGTACAAGGTTCGTTCTCAGAACGGCTGCCTTTCTCCTATCCTGTCTTCATTTTCTCTTCGCTTTCGGGACTGTAAGACCTTGGCAGTTATAGTTCCCTCTGTCAAACCTCTTGGGGGGAAAATGTTTGTGTCGACTGAGGAGGACATAGCTCAAGTCTATGGCAAATAATTCTTTCACAGATCTTCTTTCTTCTAATGTAGATTTCTTCTCGTCCCATTATTTACCTATTCTCTCTCTTTTATTTCTTATACTTTATACTTTTATTTCTCTTATATACTTTCTCATTTGTTAATTTTTCAGATCCGATACCTCAACGCGTATAATCAACGAATAGCGGACACCGTGGGCAATGAGTTGAAGAGGCAGAAGAAAATGTCCGGCTTCTATTGGCTAGAGAAGCGACTTGTTACTTACGACATTCCAGTGGATTCCTGGAGGAATCAGGGCCTTGGGGTCACACCTCAGCGATTTCTCATGCTGATAGCCATTCTGTGTTCCCTCCTTGTGTACGTTTGAGCCAAAAACATCCCATTATTGTATGCCCAGTGTCAACGTTTGAGCCGAATTACCATTTCTTGTTCTATGGAAAGAACACATCTAGACCTAAAATTACTGAAACATATAAATCACATTAAAAATAGGAAAGGCCTTGATGGGTAGGTATAAGATGTTATGAGAGAATTTCCTTTTTGTAAGACTATTTTTCTCAAATATCAACCTTAGTGATGTAAGTCTGGCTGAGGGACTATAAACAGAGAGTAGATCAGCGCCCAGCTAGGGGACTATAAACAGGGAGAAGACTTCCTCAAGCTATATCAAGAGCGAAGGTTGAGTGCAAAGGGCATCCCACTCAGAAAATTTTGTTCAGCCAAAACCAGTTGGCCTCAAAGCAATCACTCCAAAGCTGATTGAGAGGCCAACGACAAACGCTGACCCCATCTGAATATGGGACGGATGAGAAGAAGTTGTCCAATGCAGTGCGGATGTATCTGCATATTGACTCGTGTACTAGTCCCTTATGTGTGAGGTAAGTAAAACATTTGATCATAATGACTTGGTACAGTGAGAAAAAAACTAGGGTGCCGGCAGCCTAATCGGATGACTGGGTTCTTATTGTCCTGAAAACGAAAAGAAGGAAGACAGAATAGGAGAAAGCCAGCCGTCCCGTTCCGAGAACGAACTTTATCTTTTTAGGATAAAGATCGCCTCGGGCAGAAATGTTTAATTTCAATCGTATCTGTACCAAACATTTAGCGCGGTTTCCACGAGATTCGGTTCAGTCCGAGTAGATTCTTCCTTAGACTCGTATTGTCTGCCCAGTCCGAATTACGAAACGCCTCATCTGTGTCACTCTCCAGGAGTTTCATTTCTTCCTGTTTCCGATAATAGTGCAACATGAGCTGTTTCTTTTCCTCTTCGTTCATGACGGGTTCGCGAGATGGAGCCCCGGATCCGATTTTCGATATCTTGACGATAGCTTTACACTTTTCGTTCTTACCTAAAGAAAGAAGGATTTTTTTTTTCATTTATTGAACTTTCAGTCCTATCCGAGCAGGATAAACAAGGTATATTCCATTCTTCTTCTTTGCCTTTTCCCGTGTACAGACAGGGTCGGCGTTTTTCGTCAGCCTCTCCTCAATCAGCCCTAACTAGGGTGATTGCTTTGAGCTGACATTTGGTTTTGGCTACGAATTTTACAAGTGGATGCCCTTCGGACTCAACCTTTGCTATTTCTTTAGCAAGGGAAATTTCAGGCTGGTATTCTCCCTGTAAAAATCCCTCAGCCAGACTAAGCTGGCCTACTCCCTGTTTAATGTCCCCAGCCAGACTAGATTCGTAGTAGCTTAACTCATCCTCTAGGGTTGCTCGCCCCCACACCTAAGCGGATTGGACTCTTTGTGTATAGAGTTAAGCTGACTGAGTTACTCACCCAAATAATCTCTCACAAATTTGTC
Source organism: Diaphorina citri (assembly GCF_000475195.1). NCBI lineage: Eukaryota > Metazoa > Arthropoda > Insecta > Hemiptera > Psyllidae > Diaphorina > Diaphorina citri. Next base: position 20,882 of record NW_007377943.1, on the reverse strand, counting down.
TCGATGCATAGCTTTCCCAGCAAACCACAGACCATTAAAGCAAAAAAAAAAAACTAACTATTTACCGATTGTCCGTGTTTTAAAGAAGGCATTTTAATTCTGTTAGGCATGAATACTTTTCACAAATGTCGTTTCCCGAATAACTTCGCTATCTTCAGATCAGAAGTCCACTGCGGTAACCACTACACCACTGAGATTGGTTAGTTAAGTTTTTATCTTTCTTGGCCCAAGAATCTCATTCGGAAGACTGAAAGCACACACTTTTACGCTTCAGAGGTGGCGTAGATGAATAGTTACTTGGTTACTCACCCAAAAAATCTCTCACAAATTTGTCTCGATGCATAGCTTTCCCAGCAAACCACAGGGCACCCATACTGGGCTCTATGACTTCTTTACTAGCCTGCGTTCCTGTTAGGTCTTCCCGGTTTTCGAATTCCAGGCGGATAGGATCATGGGTTGGTAAATTCATTGGGTATACTATCATGATACAGCCACGTAGAAGACTCAACGCTGAAAAGAAGGAATATTTTTTTCTTCTTCTTTTCGTTTTTTGTTGGTATTGGTAAAATACATGTTGTAAAAAAAAAAAAATTACGTAAATATTTCGTGTCCTATTGTGTATTTGAAATTTTGAGTAATGAATTCATTAATTGTAGATCTAAGTGTTTGGGGTAAAAGAACTAAACCGTGTAACACTACCTAATGAATAGGAACGATTTGAGAAATATTGGCCTCTACTGGAATCGAATATGGCTGCCTTCTCAGATAGCTTACTCAGCTGGCGTCAGCAAAGCTATCACAACTTTGGTAAGTTCAGAGTTAATATTAAGGAGCGCTCCGCCCCGCCAAGTCAAGAAAGTTTGACCGCGCTACTAGAGATATTATATCTATTATGGATTAAGGTTTTTGCCTCGGTAGTTTACTCCTTAATGGCCGCGAGAACAATCTGAGTTTAAACTTGGATTAACATGAATATGCATTCTTATTAAAATGTACGCATTTGACGCGTAAGTAGGTTAATTATGTAGGAATGTAGGGTTTTTCCTCACTGTGATGCCATGGCATTTGTAGAAGATCAGGTAACTATTTATACTAGCGATCTAATTGTCTAATTTTATAGGGGAATGCATCATTTATAATAGGTACTTAAGGCAACATGTTATTTTCCGTCTGTGCATCTCCATAGCAATTAGCCTAAAAAAAGTGTTTGACCGCCATTTTTATTTCGCACTCGTGTGGTCTGTGTCGTAACATGCCGCTCCCGTAGTAGGTATGCCTCTCATCAGATGGGCGAGAAGAGACACAATCCCATTATTGTATGCCCAGAAAACCTCGAAGTTACGAGAACTAGCAAGCGCTAGTCCTTACGGGCGGACAAGCATAGATGAATTACGTAAGAAGCTCTTTTGTATAATACCTATAATTTTATTTATGTATATTTTTTTCAATTACTTAGTTTTAAGTTGTCCGTTATTATTTGAATTTTTGTATGATTTTTAATTTATGTCTTTCATTATTTATTTATGTATATGTTAAGTTATTAAACTTGTTTCACCACTTTTTTCCATCGAAGCACCTATTCCGTAGAAAGCTAAAAACGTTCTCAACCCCGGGAAAATTTCATTGGTGAAAATCTGAAAATCCTATATGCTTGAGCTTAGTTTCCTCTCAGTTGTTTCGGGAATAGTCTAGCATCGAATATTAACCTTATGAAATCCATTTTCTCTTCTTCTTCAGCTATTTTTATTTTATTTTACCATTTTATGTTATTTTATTTGAGTAACAAATACCTAACTACATTTAAGAACGCCCCATTTTCATTACATTCTATTAAATTATACCTTCAAATTAAGTACCGCATGAGAATAGGCCATGCCCTCATCACCCATAGCCACCTATTCAAAAAAGAACCGCCTCCTATATGTCAATTTGGAGAAAGGGTGACTGTCATCCACATCTTAGAGTGCCCAACACTCGCACCAGCCCGGTCCTCCCTCCCCACCCCTTTCTCTCTACAAGATGAGGAGGGTGTAGACTCCCGACTCCCTCTTTCTATATCTAAATTACAACATATAGACGTCTACACCAAAATTTAATCCCTGAACCGGACTCAGTGCGAAGGACATAAAAATGTTAAAGCACCTAGATTTTTTTTAAAAAAAGTACCTATTAATTTACGCCTCGTCACAATTCATAAAAGAATATGAATTTAAATTTAAATAACGTAGACATCAAAATACCGTTATAGTTTTTTACTTTTAGTTAAATAGGTACCGTATTTTGTTTTCTGTTGTTTTTACGCCAAAATTAGTTCGTTTATAAATTATGCTGAATGCATTTAAGTACCCTGTAGGCGTAGACTGTAAAACAATGTTCTTTATAAAGAAAGTAAAAAAGATTCCATTCACACTGTTATTAGAAGTGCATTCAATGACTCATTTGTGTACTCTACTCATGATTAATGATTAATGAGGTACCCAATATTCAATCATAAGGGCATACTAAAATGCGTGTCTAAATAGGTAAATATTCAACATGAATATGCATTCTTATTAAAATGTACGCATTTGACGCGTAAGTAGGTTAATTATGTAGGAATGTAGGGTTTTTCCTCAAAAAAAGTATTTTTGGAATAATGAGATTCAAAATAGACTTGTATTGTAAATCTAAAGCCTAAATAGAGACCAAAATATTTGTTTTATATATCTACCCATAAACTATGAAAATCCAAGAACTTGGTTGGATCTGCGGGGATAAAGGGACTTTCCAGTGCTATCCCAGCAAGATAAAAAGAAGGTTTGGATAAGCAATCTGATTGATTTAAATCAGATTGCTTATCCAAGAGTTTCTGGTCATTAGGTAACTACATTAAAGATTAAAATAAGGTAGGTACTAGACCAATATTTTTTACACTGCACAACTTGTAGATTATTAGTTGTTAGAGTTTCTGGTCATTAGGTAACTACATTAAAGATTAAAATAAGGTAGGTACTAGACCAATATTTTTTACACTGCACAACTTGTAGATTTTATTAGTTACATTAGGTAACTACATTAAAGATTAAAATAAGGTAGGTACTAGACCAATATTTTTTACACTGCACAACTTGTAGATTATTAGTTGTTATCTAGGTGAAAAATTGAAATTTTATTTGATCACTCTCAGTTAAATACCTATACAAATAAAAAGTCACGAATTATAAATTCTCAATACCTTATTATCTTACTTGCATTTTTTGTTCGTTTTTGATTTCCTCTAGGTAAATAGGGCCCTGAGAGAAAATCCGGCCCGGGTGGGCCGCCGCGCTCCGTACGTAATGAGAGTTGTCTTCCAATTTTTTGCATTTTTTTTCTTCCAAAAGATGCTTTTCAAGTTACGAAATTTCGAAACAAATAAAAAGTCACGAATTATAAATTCTCAATACCTTATTATCTTACTTGCATTTTTTGTTCGTTTTTGATTTCCTCTAGGTAAATAGGTACCTGAGAGAAAATCCGGCCCGGGCGGGCCGCCGCGCTCCCCGTACGTAATGAGAGTTGTCTTCCAATTTTTTGCATTTTTTTTTCTTCCAAAAGATGCTTTTCAAGTTACGAAATTTCGAAACGACTTGTTGCTAAAGTTCTCATGCTGTTCATAATAAGTAAGTATCTACCTATTTAATTATTTTTTACGAAACCCTGATAGGTACTCCTAGTAGGTACAAATTTTTATAGTCTGTTGTTGGTTGATGGGTAATCCTATGGAATATTTCCATTCATAATATTTTTACTTCTGCCTGGTAATAAAACAATCGGTATTTCAAGGAGGAAGAAAAGGAAGTATGGAAACAAACAAGAAGGTGAAAGGGGGAATAAACCCTAGGTTACAGTCATGGAAATACACTGGTAGAAGCAAGTGGGGATAGTTCGGGGATTACCGTCAAATCTGTTCGTAGCGTAAAAATTTCATTCTCTCCCGCGCAAGACAAGCGTGACGTCTGACGAGTTCAAAATACAAGTTGTCCACGCGAAAAACACGAGTACATAAAAAGTACATAAAATTTCGGAATATTTTCGTATTAATTTTGAAAGTTTTTATCAATTTTACGTAAATGGAGTTGATTTTTCAATGTGATTTTCTTTCATAATCAGCGTGACGTCTGACGAGTTCAAAATACAAGTTGTCCACGCGAAAAACACGAGTACATAAAAAGTACATAAAATTTCGGAATATTTTCATATTAATTTTGAAAGTTTTTATCAATTTTACGTGAATGGAGTTGATTTTTCAATGTGATTTTCTTTCATAATTAACAAATAAGTATTTTATTGTAATTTTTATTGAATTAATATTATTTTTTATTGATTTTCCTTTGTTGAAAAATCAATATAATTTTCAACATCAAAAACTTGAATTTTTCAGACGTTGCACAAACTGATTTCTCGGAATACGCGTCCGTGATTGGTTGTTGGATTTTCAGTCTTCTTGCTGTGCTGTAAAAGATGGCGTCGAAGCCAGACGACTCCGACTACTTGTCTCCAGCAAAACGCATAAAACTCGATAATAATTCGTTTTTAGACAGTGAAAATGTGTCAAATAGTTCATTAGAAACTGCTAATCAAGAAAATAATTCAATCTCAATCCCGAAAGGTAAGTTTCATATGTTTTTCTTCGATTTCTCAAGTGGTAAGTTTCCAGCAATATGGCGGATTCTTCTGTAAAACTTTCCTTGTAGACGAGCAGAGAAAAAAATAGGACAGAGGCGGGGTCAATGGTATTGACGTCATCATTCCAATTTTGTAAATAAAAACAAACGTCACAAATCCTTTACTCCAAAACTCCAAACACGAAACACTTTAGCATTTGGATCCCGGATTTATAATGCTTTCAAATAATTATTTGACAGAATAATACATTCTCAATGATCTAAGTTCTATGGGTTCTTAAAAATGTTACGAAATGTACCTAACCAAATGAACTCAAATCCACAGAGAAACATTAAATACCTATGGTCAAACTAGACTTCTCCTACCATTGGTGCATTTGACATAACCTCAATATGTCTGAATACCTGTTTCTCTGGTCAATAAAAACAAAGTTTCTCTTGCAATTTCTAGAACGGCTGGGGCTTACCACTTCAGGTTATTTCAGGATTGAGTTCAGTCCTGGATTGGTTCCATTGAGTAGACCTTGCAATTGATTACACTCAGTTCCAGGTAAACCTGCTAAGCCTTGACAAAAATGTCTGACTTGGTAGCCCAGATTGTGATTATTAGACCGTAGACGAGCAGAGAAAAAAATAGGACAGAGGCGGGGTCAATGGTATTGACGTCATCATTCCAATTTTGTAAATAAAAACAAACGTCATAAATCCTTTACTCCAAACTCCAAACACGAAACACTTTAGCATTTGGATCCCGGATTGAAAATGAAAAATGCTTTCAAATAATTATTTGACAGAATAATTCATTCTCAATGATCTAAGTTCTATGGGTTCTTAAAAATGTTACGAAATGTAACCAAATGAACTCAAATACACAGAGAAACATTAAATACCTATGGTCAAACTAGACTTCTACCATTGGTGCATTTGACATAACCTCAATATGTCCGAATACCTGTTTCTCTGGTCAATAAAAACAAAGTTTCTCTTGCAATTTCTAGAACGGCTGGGGCTTACCACTTCAGGCTGCATTTTGGAAGAGAGAGTTTATCAAAAATAGACCTTTACCTGAATTGCAACAATGTAAGGATTTCCTGCAATCTGATTGGGTCCTTCGTTTTGGGTTGATGACTCATTGCTGTCACATTGATCTGGATGAACTATAGTGTGATACCCACTAGGGTATTAAGGTTGTTGAAAAGCTTGCTTGCCATAACTTTTTCTTTCGCAAACCATACTGTTTATTTATGCCATTCTATTGCACATATGTCTAAGTTTTCAGGCTTCAGGTTATTTCAGGATTGAGTTCAGTCCTGGATTGGTTCCATTGAGTAGACCTTGCAATTGATTACACTCAGTTCCAGGCAAACCTGCTAAGCCTTGACAAAAATTTCTGACTTGGTAGCCCAGATTGTGATTATTAGAAGAATTACCATTTCTTGTTCTATGGAAAGAACACATCTAGACCTAAAATTACTGAAACATATAAATCACATTAAAAATAGGAAAGGCCTTAATGGGTAGGTATAAGATGTTATGAGAGAATTTCCTTTTTGTAAGACTATTTTTCTCAAATATAACTTGAGCTCTTCAACTTGCTCGTCAGTCAGTCCCAACATATCCGGAGGTAGGAAGGTTCCATGTTTCGCCAGCTCTTCCATTTCCGCTATCACTCGGTACACTTTAAGCCTCCCGTTATAAATGTTGAGGATCTCCTCCAGCAGCTGCTGGATGGAGGTGGATGTGGAGGTTTCGTATAGGAATTGACTAGCGTCTCCCTGTTTAACGTGAAGAATCACCATAGTGGAGGGGCAGAAAGTGTGAAGGGGGTAAATAACCTAAGGGAGAAAGGGGAAAAAATCAACTTCGTCCCATTATTAACCTGAAAAATCCTTTAAGTAACCGAAAAACTGTTCGAACTACTAACCCCCCCCCCTACTCTATCAACCATTTCCTTTCTCTCTTCAGAACTAACAACACCAATCATCTTAACCATGCCTGAAGACTTGGCTGATTTGCCATGTAGCCCTGTTCCAACACCTCCTACTGAGGAACAGCTGGAAGACCTTGTAGAACCTCTTGACTTGCCTGAACATGACACATCCACCTCCCGAGATAATGATGATGAGGATGACGTTTCATCTACTGTGAGCAATTTGAGTGACATTAGTGGCTTCTCTGATATCAGTGGTCTGGATTGGAAATCAGGAAACTTCTCTGGTAATTCATTATAAGTACTTATACTCTATGAGCTCATTTTTTCTCCATTTAATTTTAGAAAAGATCTGGAATACTTATCAAATCAATACTTGAAAAGGTAAAATAGTAAAATCCATCACACATTATGTTGCCCAAGAATTATGATATTGTTTCAAAAGTCTTCTGACAGAGTTTTTTTTTATTTAAACTTACACAGTTTTCAGCTGGGAGAAGAAACCGAAAAGGTAAAATAGTAAAATCCATCACACATTATGTTGCCCAAGAATTATGATATTGTTTCAAAAGTCTTCTGACAGAGTTTTTTTTATTTAAACTTACACAGTTTTCAGCTGGGAGAAGAAACTTCTGTGTCCATAGAGATAGATATTCTTAAATCAACCCCTTCTCCTGTTACATTTCCAGGCTCCCTCTTGTGGATTCGGAAACAAATGGCAAACGGTATCAATCCACGTGACGTCCTCTCACACATCTTAGGGGCAGATGCACGCATCCCGGATCATATTGATGATCAGACTGCCTGGCGTCTTGTACTCAACATGATCTGTGAACCCAGGAGACGACAGCGCCTGAGACATATTGGCACATTCAATGATGTCATTCATCTGCTCAAGACTTGCTCCAAGATTATTGTACTCACAGGTGAGTGAGGCAACAAGTAAAGATACATGAACATAGAGCACTATTGATTGACAAGTGTAGATGGGTCAGAAGACTGATGATCAACATAAACAGGAAACTCATGTAGTGCCAGTCCTAATCAAAGGATTTCAGAAAAAAATAAATAAAATACACCTTTGGTTGAACAAGTAACAAAGAAAAATGTTATAAACAAGGAACAACAAAACTATCTACATTACATTAACTGCAAATATGTTTACAGTGAACCTCAATGTTCTCAACATCAAGATTCCCAAAGTCCTGGGGGTTCTTCAACTCCTGGAACTCCTATGACTCCTAGAAATCCTTCAACTTTGGAAAGTCCAACAAGTGAGAACCAGTTTCTTCTCTATCTCATAAGCTATTAATACAATGTTTGTCCATTTCTCATCTCAGGTGCTGGAGTGTCTGTATCATGTGGTATTCCTGACTTCCGCAGTCGGGATGGTATCTACTCTCGGCTTGCTGTTGACTTTCCTAATCTCCCCGACCCCCAGGCTATGTTTGACATCAACTACTTCAAGCAGGATCCCCGACCCTTCTTCAAGTTTGCGCGGGAAATCTATCCCGGCCAGTTCAAGCCTTCTCCATGTCATAGGTGAGTGGGAACTAATATTCAATTACTCTACCTCCCACTCTTGAAGGTGAGGTGGGAAAAGGAAAATAAGTTGGGATCCCCGACCCTTCTTCAAGTTTGCGCGGGAAATCTATCCCGGCCAGTTCAAGCCTTCTCCATGTCATAGGTGAGTGGGAACTAATCTTCAATTACTCTACCTCCCACTCTTGAAGGTGAGGTGGGAAAAGGTAAATAAGTTATGGATATAAGACAGAATATCACTCATGTCTTCCTTCTCTCTTTGATTTTGGGATGATAAGACCTCTTTGTTACAGTTCCCTCTGTCAAACCTCTTAAAAAAAAAATAATATAAAAAAAAAAAAAATCACTCATGTCTATCCCTGTTTAGGGTTCATGCTATCAAAAAGTTTTAAAACCATTAAACCACAAACACATAACTACCTCTAATAATAAGTAGAGATTAAAAAAGCAGAGCCATCTAACTAATTCAATTTCATTGGTTTCAGATTCATTAAAATGCTTGAACGACACGGCAAACTGCTGAGGAATTATTCTCAAAACATTGACACACTAGAACAAGTGGCGGGAATCGAAAATGTCATTGAATGTCATGGTAAGTTCAATGGTTCAACAAACTGGGAAAGTATTTCCCTCGCTCAGTCATGTAGGTAATGGTTAAGTCTCTCTCCACTCACCTGGTTATAAGAAGGGTATGAGTTGAATATCAGCTGAGGTGTGGAATTGTATCCTCAACATTGATTGAGATTTTGATCAAAGCTACATCAGTAGTAGCAGCAGCAGCATCCTAGTGCTGAGGTATCTTCATCTTCTTTGCCTTTTCCCATGTTCAGATTGGGTCGGCGTTTGTCGTCGGCCTCTCAATCAGCTTTAGAGTGATTGCTTTGAGGCCAACTGGTTTTGGCTAAACAAAATTTTCCGAGTGGGATGCCCTTCGCACTAAACCTTCGCTATTGGTATAGCGTGAGGAAATTTGGACTAGTCTACTCCCTGTTTATAGTCCCCTAGCTAGACGCTGATCTACTCTCTGTTTATAGTCCCTCAGCCAGACTACCCTAGTGCTGAGGTATAGATAATATTAAGTTCTACTTGAGTCTCCAACTGCTCGGGTAGAGGGAATCAAGTCCTAATCGAGCAGTACCTATAAATGAATGGGTAAAAGGCAGAACGGACTAAGTTTCTGAGTTACTTTATCATTGGAAAGAGCGCGAAAAGATCTACTTTAAAAATTGGTTGCTAGCTTCACTTTAGTGTTGTTTTGAAATGAGAGAAAAAAAAAAAAAAAAAAAAAAAATAGTAATACCTAGAAAGTAAAAAAAATGGTAGGTACAACAAAAAGAATTGAAAATGAAAGAGAGAAATAATAAAATAGAAGAGGTCGAAGAACACAATCAAGAGGAAGAAGGAGGAGAAGAGGGATAAGAAGAAGCGGGAGAAGAAAAAGAGGGAGAAGAAGAAAACAAACAAGAAGGAGAGGAAGAGAAAGAAGACGAAAAAGAAGAAGAAGAGGGAGAAGAAGAAAACAAGCAAGAAGGAGAGGAAGAGAAAGAAGACGAAGAATTGAATTGAAATTCTAGAGTAAATTGGATTAGAATTTAGAAGATAGAATTGAATTGAATAGAAATTGAAACATGGGGTAGGTAACAGATCATTTTCTCTCCCCTCTTCTCCTTTCTCTCGCTCGCCTCATTAGAATCTCGGTTCTGAAAACAATGAACTTTTTGTGTTCTGAAAATTGAATCAAAAATTTACGGTACAAAGAAGAGAGGGAGGGGGAGGAGAGAAACGTAAACAAGAGGGGAGGAGGAGAGGGAGTTAATAATGTTAAAAAATTTAGTTAGAAGGGAGGGCGAAAAAGTAGGAGAGGGAGAGAATGGAAGAGAAAATTAAATAGGTAGAAAGGGGTGGAGGGACGGATATAAGGGAGAGGTTAAAAGAAGTAGAGGAGAGAGAGAAGATAGGCGGAAGAGTGGGAGAGGGTGGAGGGAAAAATAAAGAGCAGAGAGAGTTAATAATATTCAAAAATTTAGTTAGTAGGGAGAAAAAAATGGTAAGAGAGGGAGAGAACGGAGGGGGAAGGTAAAATGGGGAAGAAAATGTAGGAGAGAGGTAAAAGGGAGGGGGAGAAATGTGGTAAAATAACATACCACCTTTTGGGAAATGTTTTTAAAAAAAAAAAAAAAAAAAAAACATGTTGAAATATTTGGACATATCACAGAGAGGGACCAGGAAGAGAGAACCTTCCAATCTGAAAGCAGAAGGGAGAACGGGAGAATGAGCTCTGACAAAAATCTAGGTATGAAGAAACCTCCCCTTGACCCCCTACTACGAAAAACAAAAGTAGAGGCTAGGGGAAATGTAGGGGGTTGAGAAAAAAAAAAAACATGTTGAAATATTTGGACATATCACAGAGAGGGACCAGGAAGAGAGAACCTTCCAATCTGAAAGCAGAAGGGAGAATGAGCTCTGACAAAAATCTAGGTATGAAGAAACCGCCCCTTGACCCCCTACTACGAAAAACAAAAGTAGAGGCTAGGGGAAATGTAGGGGGTTGAGGTTTCTCCTACATTTTGACCATGGGTTTGGAGATTTCTCTATTTTCATTTCGATGAAATTTACATTGTGTTCTTTTAAGTTATTCATTTGTTCGCGAGATCTCCGTTATCCGCATTTTGTTCGCGATATCCGCGGTATATTCGCGATGTCTTCGATGAAATTTACATTGTGTTCTTTTAAGTTATTCATTTGTTCGCGAGATCTCCGTTATCCGCATTTTGTTCGCGATATCCGCGGTTTGTTCGCGATATCCGCGGTTTGTTCGCGATATCCGCGGTTTGTTCGCGATATCCGCGGTTTGTTCGCGATGTCCGCGGTTTGTTCGCGATGTCCGCGGTTTGTTCGCGATGTCCGCGGTTTGTTCGCGATGTCCGCGGTTTGTTCGCGATGTCCGCGGTTTGTTCGCGATGTCCGCGGTTTGTTCGCGATGTCCGCGGTTTGTTCGCGATGTCCGCGGTTTGTTCGCGATGTCCGCGGTTTGTTCGCGATGTCCGCGGTTTGTTCGCGATGTCCGCGGTTTGTTCGCGATGTCCGCGGTTTGTTCGCGATGTCCGCGGTTTGTTCGCGATGTCCGCGGTTTGTTCGCGATGTCCGCGGTTTGTTCGCGATGTCCGCGGTTTGTTCGCGATGTCCGCGGTTTGTTCGCGATGTCCGCGGTTTGTTCGCGATGTCCGCGGTTTGTTCGCGATGTCCGCGGTTTGTTTGCGGTATCCGCGGTTTGTTCGCGATGTCCGCGGTTTGTTCGCG
>NW_007377943.1:0-4069 GCF_000475195.1 Diaphorina citri | reverse complement strand
TGTTGTAGAGAGATCGGAATCTTAAGTTTGGATGCGCAAAAAAAACTTAAGTTGTGGTTACTTTGGTATCATGTGGTCGCTATCATTACAAATTCTTATTGTTTCGTGTTCTCGTTTGCATGTGTCGCATAGTCAGCAGAACATTCACACCCTGGAACAACCTCCTGCCGTCAGCTCAAGGTGGATGATTCGACTGCGCCCTGCCTGGAGGTAAACCCTTGGGCCCTGCCCACCCAACTCTGGGAGAACCACCTGTTCACCATTATAAACGAGAAATGCTTAGCAGTTGAGTCTATCAAATCCTAGAAATTTCTAAATTAAACCCGATAAAACTGAGATCACAAGCTTGAATAAAAGTTCAAATGTACGAGTATTACTTAACTTGATTAATGTTTTGCAGATACGTTTTTTTTTTTTTTTTTTTTTTGTTTATTGTATTTTTGCAATAAAGAATGTAAAATATGGTTTTATCGTTCCCGTGGAAAAGCCGTTCCGAGAACAATATTATCCCATCAGATAAAATCCGCTACGGGAATCGATACCCGGGCTCTACACGCACATGCTTATGTCATATAGGCGTGCGAAAACAAGCCCTTTAGACATTTAAAAAAAAAATCTGGTGTGAAAATCACACGACTTTCCTCATCCTATTGAATGACGCTTATTTTGGGTGTTCTTGTTTTTATAGCCAAACTTTTACAATATCTCTAACCGTTTAGTCGGTATAGCTGAAAACCGCCAAAAAACGGTCAAAAACCGCCAAAAAGCGGTCAATATACCGCCAACCGCAGCACCTATCTCAACCAAACTTGCATCCTTGAGTTGCATCCTTGTCACATTTGACATCTACATACCAAAGTTCAAGTCTCTAGCTCTTACCGTTCTCGAGACATTTTGTTTACAGACAGACACACACACCGACCAATGGCTGAAACTTTGGATTTAGGCTCTAGGGACCTCAAAACGTGTTTTGGCACTAAAAACTGACCATCGAAAATTTGACCCGATTACATTACTTTCCTTCCTATAGGATAAGGAAAAGTAAAAAGGAAAAACTACATATAAAGAAAAGAAGGATAAACCGGACTCAAAGAAGACGATAGAGACTGAGAAGGAACTGAACTGAACTGAACGAAAATAACTTTATCAGTATTAACCATCTCAGTTAGCCTCAAAAGCCTGAGTGTGGAGGAGAAACTTGTATTAGAATTAGTTTCTTCGGGTTTTGAGGACCCTAAAACAGATTCTTCCATCCATTTTCCACTTTCGAAAATTTGAACCGATTCCAGTATTACATCATTACATTGCATAGTTCCCCTACACCTATAGGTACCTAATGTACATGTCTAATAGAAGGTAAAAATCAAATTCTAATGAATTCCTTCTCCTTCTCTTCAGCCTGGTGCCGACCAATTTCCCAAAATGGAGCATCTTCCCGAAGAGGTGGTCCGCGAGGTTCTGCTCCGACTCACCGATCACAAGGACCTGGAAAACTCCTCCAAAGCGTATTCCGTCATGGCTCGCGTAGTGGACGAACAGAGAATCTGGCGCGAGTTGACTCAGTTTCACTTCACTCAGCAACAGATCAGCTTCGTCCTGAATACAATGCCAAGTCCCGTGCAAGACTGGCAGGCTGTGTATCATAAGCTAAGGAAGTAAGTAGCTGGCGATGGCTCGCTACGAGTGCTGCTCGGGGTGAGGAAACTCGGGGGATTTTACCCATCTACACGACGCGAGGGAGCGGAAGCGAGGTAAATGCGCGAGTAGACTAGCTTCGTCTAAACCTACCTTTTAGAATTTTGCATAGTTTTAGTGACTTCAGAGGCTCTTGTTGCAAATGTATGTCTAATTTTGCAGCTTATAAACTGCGGACAGAAACAAGTTATATTGGGCTCTGATTAAATAAAATTAAATTCTTCTTCGCCTTTACCCATGTTCAGATGGGGTCGGCGTTTGTCGTTGGCCTCTCAATCAGCTTTAGAGTGATCGCTTTGAGGCCAACTGGTTTTGGCTAAACAAAATTTTCCGAGTGGGATGCCCTTCGCACTCAAACCTTCGCTATTGATATAGCGTGAGGAAATTTAGGCTAGTCTTCTCCCTGTTTATAGTCCCCTAGCTAGACGCTGATCTACTCTATGTTTATAGTCCCTCAGCCAGACTGTTTATAGCCCCTCAGCCAGACTTTTTTCCCTGCCCTCAGCCAGACTAAATAAAATGAAATATTTATTTTAATTGAGGACCGGAATATAACTTGTTCCTGTGATTTTGATAACCAGAGTCAGATATAGTCAGATGGTCACTTTGAGATTAAACTTGAATCCAAATGGATTAAGCAATATGATTGGTCAATTTTTGACCTTGAAATAAGATTAACTAATCAGAATGCCAAAATCAAATGGTTTAACCGCAAAGTGTAGCCCTGGCATTTGGCTACTTTTTTTCCGCAACAGAGTCTCTACCATTAAAATTTTCTTCAAAAAAGAATATAAAAAAGAAGCAAAATAGGCCCTGGCATTTGGCTACTTTTTTTCCGCAACAGAGTCTCTACCATTAAAATTTTCTTCAAAAAAGAATATAAAAAAGAAGCAAAATATATGGTTATTTTTTTATCTATTATTTTTTTGTGATATGTAAGATTAAAAATAAAAAGAACATATTTTTAGATTTTTTAAACGAAACAAAGAAAAAGGAAACAAAAATGTATAAAAAAAAATATAATTATTTCACTTAAATAAAATATCAATTCTGAATATTAATTGAGAGTTTTTATTTTGAATTGAGACTATCGTTTTATCGTAGGAATCATGCATAGTTCTAAATACCTGCGTGATATTTCAACAATTTTATTTTAGTTAGAATAGGTATGTATTTGTTTGCTAATGAATTCCATCACTGGTCGCTACTCATTAAAAAAAAAAAAAAAAAAAATTAAAATGCTGATAGGTTTGGTAATAACTGTGCAGCCACAGTCAACCACGAGTACCATGACCCATCATAGACTCTGAGAGAACTAAAATCAAACCCATACACACCCTGTTTGTTATTCAATTATTTTGCATCATGCTGAAGGAATTTCAAATGCTGGCAATGAAAAATGAAAAGAAAAACGGGGGAGGGATATTGAATATCAGAATTCTTAATAGAAGACAGTTAAGCATCACATACTTTGGAAGTCTGGAATCTAAATTGGGCCGAGTTTAGGTGACTCAGAATGATACACGAATTCAGCAGGGGCAGGGGCACTTTACACGTGGTGCAGTAGGCCTCTACGAAGTTGATGGTGTAGAGGGGCATCCAACAGATGATGAAGAAGAGGACTATGATGGACAGGTTCTGGGTGGCTTTGACTTCGCGCTTGCGGGCCGCTCCTAGAACGCGGAGCATGGAGTTGTTCTCCGTGGTTCCGTTGATGATGAGCATTTGTTTGAACTGAAAACAGACGAAAAGTGACGTTGAGAAGGAGAAAGCCAGTCGTTCCGAGGACAAACCTGTTTGGGCCAGCCACTCACTATTAGGTAGACCTGACGACAGGTACACCTGATCAGGTCTATCTGATAGTGTGTGTGCTCATCAGGTATCAGGTAGACCAGACAGAAGGACCTTTTCACCCGTACAAAACAGACCCACGACCATCCGAGGTAACTAGGTTTACGTGGAGTCTCTATGAGGACTGGTTTACAAAAAAGAAAAAAAAACTGTCAAAAAAACCTTTTTTGTGTGAGTTTTTACTTCCCTTACTTATCCTACAAGTTGAAAGGAATGTAATGTAATAGACTTTTTATCCCGTCTTTCTTTTTCCCTGGCACCTATACCTATTTCTGAGATGATGGAAACGGAAGTAAAAGGTCATGTGGGAGGGAGAGAATGAAAAATCTGGGAGGGAGAGAATGAAAAATCTCTCACTCGCAGATAAGTTATGAAACATTGCTTCTGTTTCTTCTTCTACTTCATTTACTTTAATGAAACCTCTAATCTGTGGAAAGCTTCAACCTCCCCTGCCAGCCTAGTTAGCTTAGTTGGTAGTGCGTCTGCCTTGTAAGCGCTAGGCCGCGGGTTCGATTCCCGCCCG
>NW_007377942.1:177399-184515 GCF_000475195.1 Diaphorina citri | reverse complement strand
GCTTTCAGCCATTGGTAACAAAGGTATCTTTGGTTGACCAACTTTGAATTTGAGGTATTCCGAAAGCCAAGACAACAGAAACTCTTTCTTTCAGGACGAAAACGAAAGGTCCTAATTATTATCTTTATTGAATGCAAAGAAAGATAATTGTTATCCCTTCTCTAAAACCAAAAGGCCGACCATCTTTGTTGACCTTACCTTTTCATTTACAGCCTTCGTTTCCTGTGTACAAAATTCGTACAGATTTTGACACACAAAAGACAATGCAAACAAAATAAGGATATGGTTTAAGAATAGTTTGCTGCGAGATAAAGACGAGATAAGTTCAAACAAAACCTTACACCGCCGCTTTTCTTATCGTGTATCTTTTTTTTGGTTTGGTTCTATCCCGTTTGTAAGTTTCTATCCTGATAGAAAAATCATAAATTTAGAGATACCTGCATAGGTTTATTTAATAGGTAACTAAATATTTAAGTAAAACCATCATAGGGTTTCACAATAGGTATTTATTTGGTTGTTGGTTCAACCTAGTTCAAAGTGTGCGAAAATATAAGAAATTATGATTCAGAAAGTGAATGAAATGAACAACAGTTTCAATTGGTGGATGTGACCAAATTACTGATTTAGAAGCTCTGACAAATCTTGTCACTGTTGTGGTGGATGAAAACCCAATTTCGATCTCCTTTATTGGTGAATGTGACAAATTTACTGTTTGATGGATGTAACACATTTACTGTTTGGTGGATGTAACAAAAAATTTACTTTTCAGTGGATGTAACAAATTTACTGTTCGGTGGATGTAACAAATTTACTGTTTGGTGGATGTAACAAATTTACTGTTCGGTGGATGCAACAAATTTACTGTTCGGTGGATGTAACAAATTTACTGTTCGGTGGATGTAACAAATGTACTGCTGGTGGATGTAACAAATGTACTGCTGGTGGATGTAACAAATGTAATGCTGGTGGATGTGACAAATTTACTGCAAGTAACTATGGACTGGTCTTTCCTAAACCACGTTGCAAAGCTGTGCTTTCTAATGCCTCCTAAACTAAGTTCCAAAGTTACCAAAGGGCAATTTATAGATTTATTTTACATTTACAAATAATGATTTATGAGGACAAAGTTCATGTGCATAGAACCCTTGGTGACAATAACACTGTGATTTCCTTTTGATTTCTGAAATTTAAGTTCTATGGATTTCAGTTGGCATACTTTTAAGTTTTACAGAATTTCTCTTAAAATAGTCCTAAAAGTTGACAATTTCGTAAACAAAAGTATTTTCCTAATTTTCTACAGAACAAAAGCGTTAGGGTAGGACACCAAGAGCCCAAAGCAATCACCCTAGTTAGGGCTGATTGAGAGGCTGACTAAAAACGCCGACCCCGTCTGTACACGGGAAAAGGCGAAGAAAAAGAAGACTAGTTTTGGGGTGGTCCTAGATACATACATACTGTGCTCCGTACACGGGAATTTCTTTAGAAAAGTCCCCCATTTAAATATAAAGTAATGTAGTATATTACTAGGTATATTTGGGAGTGAAAAAAAGCCCAAGGGGAAGGGGGCCGGCCCCCATGGCCCCTTAAAACGGCCCTGACTGTAGACACAACCTGATATAACTTGGGAGTTCTAATCGCATAGAACTCATTCGTAAACTCGAAGTTTTTACATGTCGAATTAATATTTAAATGAGCGAAGACAAGTTTTTCTACACTACTAACTATTTACCTAGAGGTAGGTACCTACTAACTACTTAAGTATTCTTTTACTACTATTTAGTAACCTATCTTTCTTTTTAGGGGGGAATTATTATTTTTTTTTTCTTTTTTTTTAAGTTAAGCAAGGTTTATATACTTATTTGTAAACTTTACCTATGAAATATATAAGACCTTGTTTAAGACTGCGGGAGTAAAGGGACTTTTCAGTCTCATTCTGGCAGGATAAACAAGGTATATTCTATTCTATTCTATTCTATCTGCATACGCTAAATAGCTAAATCATTTAGATGAGGACTATAAATTTTATGAAAGCACATATTAAGGATTGATCGACTGACCCGAAGAACTTTGTGAACTTTTAGCGAATCAATATTCATAAAAATAAAATAAAAAAACTTCCTCGCATAGAACTCATTCGTAAACTCGAAGTTTTTACATGTCGAATTAATATTTAAATGAGCGAAGACAAGTTTTTCTACACTACTAACATATTTACCTATAGGTAGGTACTATTAAGTATTCTTTTACCAATATTTAGTAACCTATCTGCATACGCTAAATAGCTAAATCATTTAGTTGAGGACTATAAATTTTATAAAAGCACATATTAAGGATTGATCGATTGACCAAAAGAACTTTGTGAACTTTTAGCGAATCAATATTCTTAAAAAAAAACTTCCTTTTTTGAAATGAGTATTATTTCGAACATTATTATTCGTACCTACAAAAAGTGCTTTTAACTGTTACTATCTACCTATCTATTTCAACTTTTAATAGTTTATTAGTCTAATGCCCGACTTCGCTGTGAGTTACCTAGGTACCTACTGAATACCCCTATCGTATGGTTACCTTCCACAAGAAGATACCTACTCAAAAAGGAGACTGAAAAGCCCCAAATGTGACTGAAATAGGGTAAAGAAAGACAGCCCTTGAAAAACTAGGCTCGATAATAAGCTCCACTGCACTTTGACCTAGTGTAAAACTAATGTTTCAACACTGGACATAACACACTTACCGACTTAGCAATCCCTTGTTAGTTTGCATAACATTTCACAAAATAGGCTAATGGGTATTAAAACATAGTGAGGGGTTTATATAGAGGGTGTTTCAAGAGTTTGTGTCACCCCCTTTTTATGGACGAATTGAATAACAACTCCCAAAAGAAGTTTAGCCAATTCTCTTCTCTTTTCCATTCTCTTTCCACCCCTTTCTGCTCTCTTCTTCTCGTCTCGTCTCTTCTCTTCTCTTCTCTTCTCTACTCTTCTCGTCTTGTTTCGATTCTCTTCTCTTTTCCATTCTCTTTCCACCCCTTTCTGCTCTCTTCTTCTCGTCTCTTCTCTTCTCTTCTCTTCTCTTCTCTTCTCTGCTCTTCCTTCTTATCTCTTCTCATTGATTCTTTTTCCTACTCTCTTCTCTTTTTCTATCTTTTATTCCCTTTTCTAGTCTCTTTTCTCTTCGCTTCTCTCGTTTCTCTTCTTTTCTCTTCTCTGCTTTTCTCTCCTTTTTCGCCCATACTTTTGGTACATCCTGTAGTTTCAATATACCTACACGTCCTACCCAATGTACACACAGTATCGACAGTAATTAGAAGTTCCGCGAGTTGTTTTATAATATAATTACGCGGGTTATTTTGTTTATTAATGCAATTAACGTTTAGGCTCAGATATGGATTAAGAAACCTTGCAAATGTTCCAGGGGAAATCCTAATATGAACATCTATGTCTGTTATTATCGTATTAATATTGCAGTCATATAGTTAAGTGAAAAAGTTTTGATTGTAATCATGAGGGAACAGGCCCTTGCCCTGCAGCACGGTATTTGTCATGATAAATACAATTTGTGTCCGTGTGTAGACTAATCTAGATCAGGGCTGTATGATGCAGGATAATGGATAATCAGGGTTTCAGCAAGGATGCTCCAAAAAGGCCAAAACTTTTAGTATGAGTTAAGTGAAAAAGTTTTGATTGTAATCATGAGGGAACAGGCCCGCGCCCTGCAGCACGGTATTTGTCATGATAAATACAATTTGTGGCCGTGTGTAGGCTAATGTAGATCAGGGCTGTATGCAGGATAATCAGGGTTTCAGCAAGGATGCTCCAAGAGGGCCAAAACTTTTAGTATGTTGCTGGTTTTGGCACAGCAAACCTATCTTTTATTCCCTTTTCTAGTCTCTCTTCTCTTCCCCTCTCTCGTTTCTCTTCTTTTTTCTTCTACTCTTCTTTTCTCTTCTCTGTTTTTCTCTTTTTTCGCCCATACTTTTGGTACATCCCGGTAGTTTCAATATACCTACACGTCCTACCTACTGTACACAAAGTATCGACAATAATTAGAAGTTCCGCGAGTTGTTTTATAATATAATTACGCGGGTTATTTTGTTTATTAATGCAATTAACGTTTAGGCTCAGATATGGATTAAGAAACCTTGCAAATGTTCCAGGGGAAATCCTAATATTATGCAGTTTTGTCTATGAATTTTCGACACGAGGCTGGAATTACAGCGTGTCTAATGTGTTTTTATTTATGTAGATGTTCAGCTTGACGTGACCTCTGACAGAAGAAGAAGAAGAAGAAGAAGAAGAAGAAGAAGAAGAAGAAGAAGAAGAAGAAGAAACTTGCTAAGGTGAAGAGACAAAATTTGGAGGAAGAGAAGGAAGGAAGAGTAGAAAGAAGAAGAGAAGGAGTGGGAAAAAGAAGAAAAGAACTGGGAGGGGGGAGAGGAGAGAAGGAAAATTATAGGATTAAGAAGAGGAGAAGGAATTACATTTGCATTATGAATAAATTAGGTCACCAAAAATACCCATATATCCCGAATGTTGCTTAACTTGTGAACACATCAAAGTCTTTGCGACCACTTTTAGACAAGTGGTGTGGCATTTTTTTTTTTTTTTTTTTTTTTTTTTTTTTTTTTTTTTTTTTACAAACATGAGGTTCTATGGTAAGACATGCAGGTAAATGCTACTCATACCGTAGGTACATATTATGTACATAAAAACTTAATAATTAGGTAGGTATAAACATAAAAAAAAGTTCACCTTTACCCTTCCCCAAGTTACTACCTATGAATAATGTTTAGGTAAAGAAACCAGAAGGGTTGGAAATGGAAATAGTATAAAAAACGACTTTAAAAAAAACTAGATCTTACTATATGATCCCTCTAATTACTTATCAACATTTAAATAATTTAAACAAAAAGGGGTTTGAGAAAATTGAAAACAGTACGAAAAAAAACACAATTTTTTTTCTAGCCAAAAAAACCGTGTTGTCTAAATATTTATTCGAGTATGAATAGGGTATTTAAAATCTATTAGTTTTTTTTCTCTATTTTTTATGTTCCTACTTAGGCATATTTTTTATGTATTCCGCACATAAAAAACTAATAATTATGCAAAAAAAAAGTTGTAAAAAAGCATGAGGTTCTTTTGTTTTGCCTTTGTGGATTGAGGACTGAAAAGAGGGGATGAATGTTTTGATTAAGTGATGTTAAATTTAACTGTTCTTAATCATTGTGGCAATCTTAGAAATTCTGATACCATAGGCAGTAATACTGCGGCAGTATTTTGAAATTTTCAGCAAAGTTCAAATAGGTACCTACATACTCCGAAAGAAGGAAAGTATAAAAAAAGGAAAGTAAAAAATTTCGATCTTTAATAAACAAATTTTCGGTGGTCTACTGTTGAATTTTCCATTTTCATTTTCAGAGAATTTTATTATTAGTGGATGTGACAATCTCACTCGAAAATGTCCTCTCTTCCCGCGCCTTCAAAAAAATTCTCCCGTTTAAATCTTAAATTATGCAAAGTGCAACAAATTCGCAACCTCGAAAATCTTGATTTCGAAAGCGCCTTCGATTGCGTCCCGAGCTAAGAGACGAGGCTTTTTCTGAGAAGATATTTGAGGTTCCCTGATCAGGAAACATTATTTATTCAAACAAGCTCTGGCAGGTTCTCATTAATAAACCCAACTTTTTTTTTTCCCCATTTATTTCCAACCCTAATCTAAACAGAGCGCAAGGTGCCTTCTTGGGTCCTGATGTTTCATCTGTACCGTTCTGCGTCAACGTCAAGTTAATTCGTTGATTGAAGTACATAGCCAGCCTAGTTTGCTTGGTTGGTAGCGCGTCTGCCTTGTAAGCGCTAGGTCGCGGGTTCGATTCCCGCTCCAGAGCGTATTTTATCCTGAACGGATAATGTTCGCTCTCGAAACGGCTGAGCAGCCTGGAAAAAAAGATAAGAATTAGAAGGAAAAAAAAGAGGAAGGAGAAGATTTGGACGAGAATAGAGAGAAGAGGAGGGCGAAGAAGAAGAAGGAGAAGGAGAAGAAGAAGATGAAGAAGGAGAAGAAGACAAGAAGAAAAAAAAGAAGGAGAAGAAGAAGAAGACAAGAAGAAGAAGAAGACAAGAAGAAAAGGAGGAGGACGAGGAGGTGTTCTTAATTATTTACCATTGGGACGTTATGAGTGTTATGATCCATTGTTATTTCATTATGAAGTGTTTCCTTTGGGTTTGAATTTATAATGTGATTTCCAAGAGCGTTTTGTTTGATTAGAGATTGATCAAGTCATCTTGCAGGTCAATAGCCATGTGGGCTGTTTCCAAGGTGGTTGCCTTGTGCATATTGATGTGACTGTGGACAGTGTTTGTGTTTTGTAGAGCTGGGATAATCTCACAAGTTCTTGGAAAATGAGGATTTTAATATTTATGATGCATTTATGAGTAAATGGATCTTGATTTTATAATATAAGATTTTGTTATTATCGTTAGAATTAGGAAGTAGGAACCAAAAAAGTAAAAAGGGGAGTGACACGAAAGAGTTAAAAGCTAGGAAGACCATGGTACAATAGCTGGGCTTGAAAAAAAAAGTTTAAACGGTTTTTTAAAAAAATATTATATCCATAAATTTTTATTGCTGTTCTATTTTTTGCCAATAAAATTGAAAACTCATTAAAATAGTTTTCCCTTTTTTTTCGAGAAGCAAGGAATAAAACTATTTTAAACAAATGACATTTGCATTTTTGTTTGCAATTGTTATAACGTAAATTGAAGTTTTTTTTCCTCTAACAAGATCGGAAGAGCGGTTTAAATATAAAACACATAAATCCACAAGAGACAAACAAGAAAAACAAATAACAATAGATATATAAAATTAACAGTATCCTATTGAAAACAATAAAGAACTTCATAAAAAAGTTTACTAGGTATGATATATAATGGAAAAAGAGTCGGAAATGATCAGTTTATTTTTAAAAGACTCCTTTCATAGAAATTTATGCAACGCCGATGGCATAAAAAAAATCACCCATACTATTACCAGTTCAACAACACGGACAATGAAGCTACCTCTGCTTAATTTTAGTTTCAATCAACGGCCCGCACGGTATCCTCGTATTTTTTTTTTTTT
>NW_007377942.1:77286-177338 GCF_000475195.1 Diaphorina citri | reverse complement strand
TTTATAGATTTATTTTACATTTACAAATAATGATTTATGAGGACAAAGTTCATGTGCATAGAACCCTTGGTGACAATAATTATTTTGATTTCTGAAATTTAAGTTCTATGGATTTCAGTTGGCATACTTTTAAGTTTTACAGCATTTCTCTTAAAATAGTCCTAAAAGTTGACAATTTCGTAAACAAAAGTATTTTCCCAATTTTCTACAGAACAAAAGGGTTAGGGTAGGACACCAAGACAAATGTGTTGTTTTTTAATAATAAAAAAAAAATTCTTATCCTACCATAAAATAAAATACATTTTGCCAAATATTAATATCAGATCTATCTCTTCTTCAATAAATTATAGGGGTAAAGTTCGTGTAGGGTTAGTTTGGTTATTATTTCCATATTTCGAATAAATAAAAAAAACTTACAAGTTTTCCAAGGAAATTGATGAAAAATGTAGGCATATTTCTGTCATAAATTTCAAGGATGAAACAAATAAATTCAATTTCTATAATTCGTAAAGCTTTCACGGGTCTACCCCTTTTAATACAAATTTTGTTTTTCTAAGAGAGGGAGTAGAGGGACTCGTAAATTGCAAAATGGATATTCAAAATGAAGATACAGAGGAAAACACAGTTACGGTACCTATAATGAAAAAGAAAAAAACTGTGGCTTTCAGCCATTGGTAACAAAGGTATCTTTGGTTGACCAACTTTGAATTTGAGGTATTCCGAAAGCCAAGACAACAGAAACTCTTTCTTTCAGGACGAAAACGAAAGGTCCTAATCCTAATTATTATCTTTATTGAATGCAAAGAAAGATAATTGTTATCCCTTCTCTAAAACCAAAAGGCCGACCATCTTTGTTGACCTTACCTTTTCATTTACAGCCTTCGTTTCCTGTGTACAAAATTCGTACAGATTTTGACACACAAAAGACAATGCAAACAAAATAAGGATATGTTGCAGAAGATAAAGACGAGATAAGTTCAAACAAAATCTGTACACCGCCGCTTTTCTTATCGTGTATCTTTTTATTCCAAGGAAATTGATGAAAAATGTAGGCATATTTTTGTCATAAATTTCAAGGATGAAACAAATAAATTCAATTTCTATAATTCATAAGGCTTTCACGGGTCTACCTCCTTTTAACACAAATTTTGTTTTTCTAAGAGAGGGAGTAGAGGGACTCTTAAATTGCAAAATGGATATTCAAAAATGAAGATACAGAGGAAAACACAGTTACGGTACCTATAATGAAAAAGAAAAAAAACTGTCGCTTTCAGCCATTGGTAACAAAGGTATCTTTGGTTGACCAACTTTGAATTTGAGGTATTCCGAAAGCCAAGACAACAGAAACTCTTTCTTTCAGGACGAAAACGAAAGGTCCTAATTATTATCTTTATTGAATGCAAAGAAAGATAATTGTTATCCCTTCTCTAAAACCAAAAGGCCGACCATCTTTGTTGACCTTACCTTTTCATTTACAGCCTTCGTTTCCTGTGTACAAAATTCGTACAGATTTTGACACACAAAAGACAATGCAAACAAAATAAGGATATGGTTTAGGAATAGTTTGCTGCGAGATAAAGACGAGATAAGTTCAAACAAAATCTGTACACCGCCGCTTTTCTTATCGTGTATCTTTTTTTGGTTTGGTTCTATCCCGTTTGTAAGTTTCTATCTTGATAGAAAAATCATAAATTTAGAGATACCTGCATAGGTTTATTTAATAACTAAATATTTAAGTAAAACCATCATAGGGTTTCACAATAGGTATTTATTTGGTTATTGGTTCAACCTAGTTCAAAGTATGCGAAAATATAAGAAATTATGATTCAGAAAGTGAATGAAATGAACAACAGTTTCAATTGGTGGATGTGACCAAATTACTGATTTAGAAGCTCTGACGAATATTGTCACTGTTGTGGTGGATGTGATAAATTTTCTTTATTGGTGAATGTGACAAATTTACTGTTTGGTGGATGTAACACATTTACTGTTTGGTGGATGTAACAAATTTACTGTTCGGTGGATGTAACAAATTTACTGTTCGGTGGATGTAACAAATGTACATTGGTGGATGTGACCAAATTACTGATTTAGAAGCTCTGACAAATCTTGTCACTGTTGTGGTGGATGAAAACCCAATTTCGATCTCCTATATTGGTGAATGTGACAAATTTACTGTTTGGTGGATGTAACACATTTACTGTTTGGTGGATGTAACAAATTTACTTTTCGGTGGATGTAACAAATTTACTTTTCGGTGGATGTAACAAATTTACTGTTTGGTGGATGCAACAAATTTACTGTTCGGTGGATGTAACAAATTTACTTTTCGGTGGATGTAACAAATTTACTGCTGGTGGATGTGACAAATTTACTGCAAGTAACTATGGACTGGTCTTTCCTGAACCACGTTGCAAAGCTGTGCATTCTAATGCCTCCTAAACTAAGTTCCAAAGTTACCAACTTTCTGCAACACTTGTTTGAAGTAGGATAGCATTTTGAAGAACCCAATTTCAATCTCCCCAATTTCGAAATGTCCTCTTACTTTCCCTGTAATGCTGGTGGATGTGACAAATTTACTGCAAGTAACTATGGACTGGTCTTTCCTGAACCACGTTGCAAAGCTGTGCATTCTAATGTCTCCTAAACTAAGTTCCAAAGTTACCAACTTTCTGCAACACTTGTTCGAAATAGGATAGCATTTTGAAGAACCCAATTTCAATCTCCCCAATTTCGAAATGTCCTCTTACTTTCCTTCTACCTGGATACAAAACTATCTTTTGTAATTGTTTCTCTACCTTTCCAAGGCCATGGTTAAATACCAAAATAATAAAAACAAGAATCTCCCCCAAATCCTTTAAGAAATAAACAAAAGGTTCTCATTTTATTTATGAACAGTAGCTGAAAATTGGGCCCGCCAAACCGTGAACTGATGAACAAAAGCCGAGATTTGTGAGTGAGGGTGGTTTTAGGGGCTTCTGAAAGCTGAAAATTGGGCCCGCCAAACCGTGAACTGATGAACAAAAGCCGAGATTTGTGAGTGAGGGTGGTTTTAGGGGCTTCTGAAATTTTTATTATTCCACATTTTTAGCTACCTTACCGTTTAGTTCTTTCTTCATTGATTGAATACTGTTAGTTGAATCACCTCCTTCTTAGGATCTTGGCCTTTAGGCTTGGCAAACATGCAAAACTATCAATGCTTGCCTAAATTAATATGGGCATTCGCATGCTACTCGCTTTTCCCGGCTCCACTCAGACTGGGTTAGGTTAAAAAGGAGGCTTGTAGCTTGTCAGCGAAGGGAGTGGAGGTTAGAACCTCCGTCAATTTCTTTTTCTTTTTTACTCCAGGTGTTATAGATAGTAAGATGGTTTTGTTTTTCACATAAATCAACAGATAAGGGGGAGCAATCCCACCTACTAAAATCTTTAACTAAATTGATAATCCCTCTGACTAACTCTTTCGTCACCTCGAGATACTCACGTAATAAATCAAACGAGAACCTTTTTTTCATTTGGATCCTTTTCTTCTTCTGCTGTTGCTGCTGCTTCTTCTTCTGCTCCTTTTGCTTCTTCCTCTTCTGCTCCTTTTGCTGGCCCTTCTTTTGCTTGGTCTTCTTCTTCCTCTGCTTCTTCCACTGGCGTTTCTTTTACTCTTCTTATTTTTTCATCTTCTTCGTCATCCTCTTCTTATTGTGCTCCTTTTGCTAGAATCTATTTCATTCTTCTTCCTCTGCTTCTTCCGCTGGCGTTTCTTTTACTCTTCTTCTTCTTCTTTTTTCATCTTCTTCGTCATCCTCCTCCTCTTCTTATTGTGCTCCTTTTGCTAGAATCTATTGTACTCCTTCTTGTACTTCTTCTTCCTCCTCGTTGTCCTCCTCTAATTCTTCTTCTGCTAAGTAAACGGATGTTGGAAGTTCCACAGTGCGTTGAATAATAATTAAGGATCCAAACACTTCTAACTTCTAATAAAAGTAATTATTACCATTGGATTGGAAAAGGAATATCCATTATTCACTTAACTCGATTTATTATCTACATTATTGGACTTGAGGAGCTTCTTCTTTCTCCTCTTCCTTCTTCTTATTAATATCTCAGAATTCCGACCTGATAATAATTACGGCGGGTGTCTCAGCTCCCGTGTTGGGGATAAGTCTGTTTTTTACGTGTTTTTTTATGCTTTCCTTTGTACATTATGACTTTATTTTAATCACAACCTTTACACAAAAGAAGCAAAGGGTGAAATACATACTATGAGGGCATTAAATGACTTGAGATGGGTATTCGATTCGTTTCATCACCATTTTTTTCTTCTTCTTTTTATCCCACTATTAAAAAAGGAACTTTTTTTTCTTCTTATTAAAATCTCATTATTTTCATTTTTTAAATCCCTTTGAAGATTTTTTTTCTTCTATCATTTAATTTAATTTAATTTTTTTCTCTCCTTTTGCGTCATCCTAATAAGTTTAATATGGGGGATACTTTTTTTTAAGATACACACACAGACAGACATACACACGGACCAATAGCTGAAACTTTGTATTTAGGCTCTAGGGACCTCAAAACGTGTTTTGGCACTAAAATTGGACCATCGAAAATTTGACCCGATTACATTACTTTCCTTCCTATAGCATATGGAAAGTAAAAAGGCAATTTTTTTTATAGATATCCACCCTTAGCCCAATCGAAAGCTTTCGCAAGTTCACATACCATCAATATTCATAGAAACTACCTTCTCTACTATTTTGACAACATAGCATTTAGTGGAACTTTTTTTCTTTCTTTCTCTTCTCCTCCCTCTTCTTCTACTTCTTCTCCTCCCTCTTCTTCTTCTTCTTCTTCTTCTTTTTCTTTTTCTTCTTCTTCTTCTTCTTCTCCCTCTTCTTCTTCCTTTATTATTTTTTTCCCTTCGAAGTTATCGATTAACATGAAACTCATGCTAACTGCAATTATTTTAACTTTCACTTGTTTCCCCCGCAAAAGGTAGAGAAGAGGTAGAATGGTGATGAACTCTTCTCCTATGTTTTTCCTGGCAGGAATAGACCTAGAAGTTAACCAATAAAACTGCCCAGTTATTCCTTTCTACTTACTTACCTATAGGTACGGTTTACACTTCATTTATGGCCCTTGTTCCTTTAGCGAGCAACAAAAAGACAATTTTGGCAAGGCATTTTCCAAAAATTGGGCTTGCAAATCAAAATAGGTCCCTAGCTAATTATCTGAAATTGTCTTTGTTCTAGTTCCAAATCTACTGACCTTATCAAGCTCAAATTTTCATACCTATTTGTTATTTTTGCCAGTCCCAAATGACTACCAAAATTTGCAATAGTACATATGTATTTTAAGCCAAAGATCTACAAATTTTATACCTACTCATAGTCTGTTTATAGAGGTACCTACATAGATGGATACGGGATAGATACCTTCCAGCATGTCTTGAAAAATGTGCTATCATACCCTCTGATATTCTGAGAAAGTGATGTGCCTCCACTAAAGCGACATTTCAATCGAAAAATAGGAGCTATGGAAAAGAAGAAAAAACAATTTTCTTATCTATTTTAATAATAAAAAAAATGTGTGTTCTTTTTACCCCTCCTCTACCTCATTCACATGCTCTTCTCCTACTCCTCTCCCTTCTTCTTCGCCGTTCTTCCCCTCTTTTTCTTCCTTTTCCT
This sequence comes from Diaphorina citri, assembly GCF_000475195.1. Classification (NCBI taxonomy): domain Eukaryota; kingdom Metazoa; phylum Arthropoda; class Insecta; order Hemiptera; family Psyllidae; genus Diaphorina; species Diaphorina citri. The sequence goes on along the minus strand of NW_007377942.1, from coordinate 171,666 downwards.
TCTTCCACCTTCTTCTCTTCCTCTTCTTGCCTGTCGTTCTCCCCTCTTCTTCTTCCCTCTTCTATTCCTCCTTCTCTTTCTCCCCCTTCTCCTCCTCCTTTAATTTCTTCTTCTAGCTCCTCTTCCTTTCCTCCCTTCCTCTTCCTTCAAATTTCGTCTCTTCACCTTAGCAAGGAGTACTTCTTCTTCTTCTTCTTCTTCTTCTTCTTCTTCTTCTTCTTCTTCTTCTTCTTCTTCTTCTTCTTCTTCTTCTTCTTGCTCTTCTTCTTCTTCTTCTTCTTCTTCTTCTTCTTCTTCTTCTTCTTCTTCTTCTTCTTCTTCTTCTTCTTCTTGCGGACTGCGCAGTCTGTCTAGCCTAGGTTGCCTTGGTCTGTCAGACGATCTGGGCGTGAGTGGTGGGAATATCTCGAGACATACATACATGCCTAGGTCTCTCTGGCGGTCTGACAGACCTTTGGCTAGCCTTAGCCTGTTGGGACATCTTATTCTAGACCGAGAGTCTGAAATTCTAAATAAAGCAGTACTTAGCTTATCTAATTTGCCTATACTATGGCTACTTACATTGCCAAGCTCACTCAATACTGACCCCTCCACTTTCGTACATTGAGGAAGCAAGGGCTAAGGAAAGGCGTCCTCCTCCTCCTCCACCTTCTTCCTCCTCCTCCTCCTTCTCCTATCCCTTCTTCTCCCCCCTCCCTTCCATGGCACGAGGAAAATTGTTTATCTAATTATTATGCTTGATATTGGGGAGTTATCGTGCATCACATGCATATACAAAATGCATCGTGCATACAAAATACATAGTGAAGGCTTGTTGGTTACGACATTTTATCCGTGGCTCCTTTAAACTTAAAAAAAGAGGTTTGATAGAGGGAACTGTAACTGCTAAGGTCTTACCATCTCGAAAGCGAGCTGATACAATTCCCTTTCTTTTAGTGGATGTCGCAGAAACTTAGCAGTTACAGTTCCCTCTGTCAAACCTCTTCAAAAAAAGTCCCCGTTCGTTATCAATGGAAACCAATAGTACTGAACAGTCTCGGTGTTACGCGGAACCGTTCGATTCCCCGTCATATTCTTATTTCTTATTCTGTGAGGGTGGAATATTGATTGCCTCGCCAAGAGAAAAACAGGAGAGAGAGCCCCGAAGAAAAACTGAGGGGGTAAGGGAAGAAAATTAAAAAAAAAAAAGAATAGGAAGCTTTTTCTTAAATAATAATAATAAGATGCTGATCGATGATATAGTTAAAGCACAAAGCTATAAACAAAGGTCTGTCAGACTGTCTGAGAGACCTAGGTCTGAAGCTTTTCTCGTCACACACGTTCTGACTGTCTGACAGACTGCGGACTGCGCAGTCTGTCTAGCCTAGGTTGCCTTGGTCTGTCAGACGATCTGGGCGTGAGTGGTGGGAATATCTCGAGACATACATACATGCCTAGGTCTCTCTGGCGGTCTGACAGACCTTTGGCTAGCCTTAGCCTGTTGGGACATCTTATTCTAGACCGAGAGTCTGAAATTCTAAATAAAGCAGTACTTAGCTTATCTAATTTGCCTATACTATGGCTACTTACATTGCCAAGCTCACTCAATACTGACCCCTCCACTTTCGTACATTGAGGAAGCAAGGGCTAAGGAAAGGCGTCCTCCTCCTCCTCCACCTTCTTCCTCCTCCTCCTCCTTCTCCTATCCCTTCTTCTCCCCCCTCCCTTCCATGGCACGAGGAAAATTGTTTATCTAATTATTATGCTTGATATTGGGGAGTTATCGTGCATCACATGCATATACAAAATGCATCGTGCATACAAAATACATAGTGAAGGCTTGTTGGTTACGACATTTTATCCGTGGCTCCTTTAAACTTAAAAAAAGAGGTTTGATAGAGGGAACTGTAACTGCTAAGGTCTTACCATCTCGAAAGCGAGCTGATACAATTCCCTTTCTTTTAGTGGATGTCGCAGAAATACTAAATATTTTAAAACCTGAGAGAAAAGGTTGGGTAATTGACGCGCTTGCTTGTTTACCCAAGGTCGAATTTGACAATTTTCGTCAAACGGACAATTATGTATGTACATAGGTATACCTATTGGTAATATGTAAATGCAGTTTCTTTGTGTTATTATGTCACAACTTTGGTGCTCACTGCAGCAATTGTAGGATTTTCCCAATATCTCAATAATCCTAAAATCCAATGTTCACCTACCATGCTGGCACCGGTCGCTATGCGCATTATATGTCATAGCTACTCATTTTCCTCACGAGGATGAGTGGGCCCCGCAACAGCCAGTCACGGAATCAATCATTTGCATGGTGCAAATTTCTTGACCCCGCCGGGAATCGAACCCGGGTCTCCCGCGTGCAAGGCGAGCGCAGTGACCACTACGCCATGGGAGCTGACTACCTATTGGTAATATGTATTGCTAATACATAGATACATATTATGTACCACAGTATTGTATAATCTACTAATGATTGAAATAATTGAATGGGCCTTAAATTAGACACTGTGCCTAAATTGACAGAAGACACAATAATTTGGCATAAACATGTCTTGTACTGGAATATGTGTAAATGCAGAATATACGCTGATGAAAAATGATTGCAACTGACAAACCAATAACTAATATGTAGGTTAATGTACTCATGTCTAAATAGTAGTAATTGCACCAGTCGCGCGGGGTGAGTGTAATACTTGGGGCGCAGTATTACACTGAGAAGTGAACCGTAATACCTGACTCCCGTATTACATGGATATGTACTTCCATTTTACCTTATAATATCTAAATGGATATTTTATTGTACCTACCAGTCGCGCAGGGTAAGTGTAACACCCGAGGCGGAATATTACACTTAGGAATGGGGTTCAACGTGATTGGGGCTCAAGAATTTAATTAAAAAACTTCACACAAAGTTGCAAATAGAAAGAAAAAGTTAACAAAGACTTTGTGATATTTAATCATCAGCTGGTGCAAACAGAAGAATCACAACACTTATCTCATAGCTCAGCTCAAAATGTTAAAGGGACCTCTCTTCGCTCAGTTTAATCACGCCAGACTAATAGAATCCCATGATTATTCCTACAATCACGCCACTGTTTTTAAACTCACAAGAGCTGTATAGGTACAGCAACAAAATACATCCAATACGTAATGAGAAATAATGCTCTTTTATATGCAATTCCAATTTCCAATTATGCATCTCATTTTTATAACATACATGTTGCATGATTTGTCAATCACATGTTACAAAAAATAGGTATACATATGTTCTATTTAATATGTTATAGGTATAAGTATTTAATATGTTATACGCCATTTCACCAATATAGGGGAAATATACGGAGATATATCTAGGCAAATTAGACAGATATATGTTGAGGGGTACTGGAGGTACCTAATTATGTTAACCCTATGGTAATCGGCTGATAAACGGGCGGTATTTTGTAGCCGATTTGGTGTTAGCATTGCTGATTGATCGGACAATAATTAATAAGTCGGTAGTTATCTAATTAATCATCAGTCATCAGGTATCTTCTGTACTGATACTCAAAAAAATATCAAAAATAGTCACCAACATAATTATCCAAAAATCTGTGTCAAAAAAGTCTCATGTTTATATCATAAATATCACAATCTACAGAATTTACTTACTGGACAACATTTTCAAACAATATTTTGCCGAGCATAGATGCCCTTGTTTGTCTGCCACTTAGATAATATTTAGATAATATTGCCCATAAACGCATCCTGTATTGGGCAACTCTATTGCCAATCCGTGCTAAATTTTGTATGCGAAATCTAAATCTAATCATCTAATTCATACAAGTTCGAAATCTAATTGGGTATCTAATTCATACAAGTTCTAAATCTAATTATCTAATGAGGTCTCTAGATAAATTTACCAGGGCCGACTTTACAGAGCCCTTGGGCCCGCAAAATTACCGTTATAGCATGGAAGGAGGGGGTAGGTTACATTATAAGCACTGTATTTGCTATTAAAACTGCAGTAATGAGTCATCAGCGAATATTAGTTTGGTACTTGCATAAGTGCATTCCATAGAGGTTTTTACGACTAGTGGAGAGATCGAAATATTTGGTGCATCCTATGATTTGGAGATGACTGCAAGATTTGGAGAGATTTTACAAAGAGGGAAAAACTCAGAATGCAAGAGAGAGAAGAGAGCGAGAGAGAGAGAGAGAACTGACGATAAACTTTTTTGACGTCTTTTTTGATGTGTGCAAAAAAGAAAAACACTTTTTTTTAGAAAAGCCTCCCAGGCATTGACAAAAGAACAAATTATAAAACTCCACGAGAGAGAGAGAGAGAGAGAGAGAAACAGGAAGGAAAATGACAGAAAAATATGCAGATGTGATGGTAGGTATTCTAAAGAAAATGCAGCCTGGAAAAAAAGATAAGAATTAGAAGGAAAAAAAAGAAGAATAAGAAAAAGGGGAAGATTTGGACGAGAATAGAGAGAAAGAGGAGGGCGAAGAAGAAGGAGAAGGAGAAGAAGAAGAAGAAGAAGAAGACGAAGGAGAAGAAGAAGACAAGAAGAAGAAGGAGAAGAAGAAGAAGAAGACAAGAAGAAAAGGAAGAGGACGAGGAGGTGGAGAGGAAGAGAAGAGAGAGATTATGCAATTCCAATTTCCAATTATGCATCTCATTTTTATAACATACATGTTGCATGATTTGTCAATCACATGTTACAAAAAATAGGTATATGTTCTATTTAATATGTTATAGGTATAAGTATTTAATATGTTATACGCCATTTCACCAGTATAGGGAAACTAAATAGAGCTATAGGCAAATTAGACAGATGTATGTTGGGAGGTATTGGAGCTACCTAATTATGTTAAAACCATGTCAATCGGCTGGTAAACGGCGGTATATTTTAGCCTATTTGGTGCTGGGGATGCAGAGTGGTAGAACAGTAATAGATCAATAATTAATAGGTAATTAGGTACCTCTGTAATAGTCTGTACTGATACTCGGAACAATATATCTAAAATAGTCACCAATAAAACTATCCAAAAATCTGCACCAAAAAAGTTTTGTGTTTATGTCATAAGTCACCAACATAATTAGGTTTGTCGAAAAAAGTGTGTACCTATACATGTCAATATGTCAATTATGCCCTAGATAACACAATCCACACGGGCAATTACTTACTAAGCAACATTTTCAAACAATATTGCCGGGCAATGTTGCCCTTGTTTGCCTGACACCTAGATAAGATTGCCCATAAACGCATCCTGTATTGGGCAACTCTATTGCCAATCCGTGCTAAATTTTGTATGCGCAATCTAAATCTAATCATCTAATTCATGCAAGTTCGAAATCTAATTGGGTATCTAATTTATAAGAGTTCTAAATCTAATTATCTAATGAGATCTCAAGATATATTTACCAGGGCCGACTTTACAGAGCCCTTGGGCCCGTAAAATTACCGTTATAGCGTGAAAAGAGAGGGTACCTACTTGGTGAATTAGTAGAACTTGGTAGATTTTTGGTTCTTGATAGAGTGAAACAGGTCTCTTACTTTTAATTTACTCACTCTTCCGCCTTGATTTTTGCCTCCCTTTGAAGAATAAGTTTTCATCAATGGGTGCCTTTTTTTTTTTGCGGCCTTGTACTCATACGCTCTTTGGCCCGGGCTCCAATTGACTACGCCTAAATCCGCCCCCGAATTTCACTATGAATCACAGATAATCAGGTTTTTATACCCAAATGAGATAGATATTATCTGTCTAAAATCGTATCTTTCACACATAAAAGTACGCCTTTGACAAGCTAGTTTAACCCTATATACGGGGAAGGTCATCTTATGGGCTCTAAAAGAGTAATTTTGTCACATCCACCAAACAGTAAATTTGTTACATCCACCAAACAGTAAATTTGTTACATCCACCAAACAGTAAATTTGTTACATCCACCAAACAGTAAATTTGTTACATCCACCAAACAGTAAATTTGTTACATCCACCAAACAGTAAATTTGTTACATCCACCAAACAGTAAATTTGTTACATCCACCAAACAGTAAATTTGTTACATCCACCAAACAGTAAATTTGTTACATCCACCAAACAGTAAATTTGTTACATCCACCAAACAGTAAATTTGTTACATCCACCAAACAGTAAATTTGTTACATCCACCAAACAGTAAATTTGTTACATCCACCAAACAGTAAATTTGTTACATCCACCAAACAGTAAATTTGTTGCATCCACCAAACAGTAAATTTGTTACATCCACCACAGAAGTATCTAGATTTGTCACATTGTTACATATCACAGCTTGTAAGCGCTAGGTTGCGGGTTTGATGCGCTGCCCAGGGAAACTTTATCCTAAACAGATAAGGTTCGTTCTCGGAACAACTGGCGTTCTCCTGTCCTGTCTTCCTTCTCTCTTCGATTTCGGGATGATAAGACCTTAGCAGTTACAACTCTCTCTATCAAACCTCTTTATAAACATTCTGTTTAGGGATCACTCAATAGGTATCTTTCTTACAAACATAATCATAATATCGCGGATAGTGCCTTATCTTCATGTACCTATTAAACCATTTTCCTCTCTCCCCTTCTCTCTCTCTCTCTCTCTCTTTCTTTCTAGCAAGAAGGACATTTGGTACATAGTTCTCAGATTAGGTGTACCTACATAATGTCTGAAACAGAAATGTTGTTCTTACATCGAAGTACTTTATTAAGAGATTACTGGTGGGGTTACAGGGTGTCCTCACGAAAAGAGAGTACCCCGCAGAAAATGAAAGGGGCACGGGGTCAGAGAAGAAGAAGAAGAAGAAGAAGAAGAAAAAGAAGAAAATCCCTAAGAGGAAATTAGCTTAAAAAAGCTCATCATTTTTAAGAGGTTTGATAGAGGAAACTGTAATTGCTAAGATCTTTCGTCCCGAAATCGAGGAGAGAAGGAAAACAGGATAGGAGAAAGCCAGTCGTTCCGAGAACGAACCTTATCTGTTTAGGATAAAGTCTGCCCCGGGCGGGAACCGAGCTAGCGCTTACAGGGTAGGCGCGCTACTCTCCAAGCTTAAGCTGGCACCCAAGTTTCCAATACACCCAGTATCTCGATCAAATGATTCTAATGACATTAAGAATTATAAGCATTGCATTTGCTATTAAAACTGCGGTAATGAGTCATCATCGAATATTAGTTTGGTACTTGCATAAGTGCATTCCATAGAGGTTTTTACGACTAGTGGAGAGATCAAAATATTTGATGCATCCTATGGCTTGCCTTGGTTCGCATATTTCATCAAAGCTTTACTGCAAGATTTGGAGAGATTTTACAAAGAGGGAATAACTCGGAATGCAAGAGAGAAAAGAGAGAGAGAGAGAACTGACGATAAACTTTTTTGACGTCTTTTTTGATGTGTGCAAAAAAGAAAAACACTTTTTTAAAAAAAAAGCCTCCCAGGCATTGACAAAAGAACAAATTATAAAACTCCGCGAGAGAGAGAGAGAGAGAGAGAGAGAGAGAGAGAGAAACAGGAAGGAAAATGACAGAAAAATATGCAGATGTGGTGGTAGGTATTCTGAAGAAAAAGCAGCCTGGAAAAAAAGATAAGAATTAGAAGGAAAAAAAAGAGGAAGGAGAAGATTTGGACGAGAATAGAGAGAAGAGGAGGGCGAAGGAGAAGAAGAAGAAGGAGGAGAAGGAGAAGAAGAAAAGGAGGAGGACGAGGAGGTGGAGGAGAAGAAGAGGAGGAGAGGAAGAGAAGAGAGAGATTTTCAAAACCTCTGGGTACGATTTTCTTTTTCTGTGGGGGGTGAGAGCCTCATCGCGTGGGGTGGTATTATCAATGCAATATTTACTACAAGGGGGTGAAAAGAATATGTAAAAAAAAAGAAAAAAAAATATGAGACCGGGAATCGAAGAAAAGGGGTGAAAAAATGAGGGATGAAAAAAAATGCACTTGCTGCTCTTTTTTTCTCGTTTTGGAGACGCACTTTTTTCTACTTTTTCAAATAAGTTTGAGAACGTTGAAAACCATATTCATATCTGCACAAACTCCTTCACTAACTGAGGTAAGGTTGACGAGATCTTCTCTTCTCTTCTCTCCCCTTCTCTTCTCTCCCCTTCTCTTCTCTTCTCTTCTCTTCTCTTCTCTTCTCTTCTCTCCCCTTCTCTTCTCTTCTCTTCTCTCCCTTTTTAAAGTTTGATAGAGGGAACTGTAACTGCGAAGGTCTTTCGACGCGAAAGCGAAGAGAGAAGGAAGACAGGATAGGAGAAAGCCAGTCGTTCCGAGAACGAACCTTATCTGTTTAGGATAAAGTTTCCCTGGGCAGAGCATCAAACCCGCAACCTAGCGCTTAGAAGCTGTGATGTGTGACAAATATAAATACTGCTGTGGTGGATGCAACAAATTTACCGTTTGGTGGATGTAACCAATTTACTGTTTGGTGGATGTGACATATTTACTGTTTGGTCGATGTAACAAATTTACTGTTTGGTAGATGTGACACATTTACTGCTGTGGTGGATATAAAAAATTTACTGTTTGGCGGATGTAACAAATTTACTGTTTGGTGGATGTGACACATTTACTGTTTGGTGGATGTAACAAATTTACTGTTTGGTAGATGTGACACATTTACTGCTGTGGTGGATGTAAAAAATTTACTGTTTGGCATCAAACCCGCAACCTAGCGCTTAGAAGCTGTGATATGTGACAAATATAAATACTGCTGTGGTGGATGCAACAAATTTACCGTTTGGTGGATGTAACAAATTTACTGTTTGGTGGATGTAACAAATTTACTGTTTGGTGGATGTAACAAATTTACTGTTTGGTGGATGTAACAAATTTACTGTTTGGTGGATGTGACAAATTTACTGTTTGGTGGATGTGACAAATTTACTGTTTGGTGGATGTAACAAATTTACTGTTTGGTGGATGTGACACATTTACTGCTGTGGTGGATGTAAAAAATTTACTGTTTGGCGGATGTGACAAATCAAACCCGCGACCTAGCGCTTACAAGGCAGATGAGTTACCCCTCCAAGCTAACTACGCTTGCGGTACAATTTAATCGCTATTAGCTAATGGTGAGTACAAGTTTTGGTGGATGTGACAAATTTACTGTTTGGTGGATGTGACAAATTTTCTGTTTGGTGGATGTGACAAATTTACTGTTTGGTGGATGTAACAAATTTACTGTTTGGTGGTTGTAACAAATTTACTGTTTGGTGGATGTGACAAATTTACTGTTTGGTGGATGTGACAAATTTTCTGTTTGGTGGATGTGACAAATTTACTGTTTGGTGGATGTAACAAATTTACTGTTTGGTGGATGTGACAAATTTACTGTTTGGTGAATGTAACAAATTTACTGTTTGGTAGATGTGACACATTTACTGCTGTGGTGGATATAAAAATTTGTTTGGTGGATGTGACAAATCTACTGTTTGGTGGATGTAACAATTGTGACATATTTACTGTTTGGTGGATGTAACAAATTTATTGTTTTAGAGCAGTACTCCTCACAAGAGTCCGGGCCTAGTGAGACCAGATGGACTCTCCTGTGACCGACCCTGCTTTCCTACATGTGATTAATACCTGTGTGGTCATTAAGTGTTTAATTTACATATGATTATCAATATACATAGATATACATACCTACATAATAATATGATTATCAATATAGCATTGATATCGAATGAGAAAAACATTATAGTCCTTAATGAAATGAACGAGAAGGATCATTTCTCTTTACATGCTTGACACTTCGAGATTCCAGTGTCGAAGGTTTTGGGCTCGATTCCAGAGTTTGAAAGAAATTATACTCGAATGTAGACTTTTTTAAAGATTTTTTTTTTTTAATATTCTAACAAATCAAAGGGCAGAGCCCATGTATGCAATATAGCATTGATATCGAATGAGAAAAACATTATAGTCCTTAATGAAATGAACGAGAAGGATCATTTCTCTTTACATGCTTGACACCTCGAGATTCCAGTGTCGAAGGTTTTGGGTTCGATTCCAGAGTTTGAATGAAATTGGACTTGAATGTAAACTTTTTTAAAGATTTTTTTTTTCTTTTTAAAAAAAAAAAAATATTCTAACAAATCAACGGGTAGAGCCCATGTATAATTGTATAAAGACTGTAAAATTGTAAATCATAAAAAATTAAGCATCTGATTTTAAATACAGTTTAGAATCAGATATTGAGCAATTTACGGTTTGATTTTAATCCAAGTTGAACCCAACGTGGAGTCCTGTAAATGATCTAGCAACAGACCGCAATATCGTTAACCTGACGACGGAGTTAAACATCAAATAACAATTTGCGCGGCACGAAATTTAGAATGCCGCAGCTGCAACCCAGCCCTCCGGCACTGGCGGTAATTTCATTTGTTGATGCCACACCTCAAGACCCGATATCACGGTAAATACAATCAGCCAGAACACAATCAGCCATCAGCCAGATTATAAAGAATAACCCACCACCCATTCCTTTACGGTTTGATTTTAATCCAAGTTGAACCCAACGTGGAGTCCTGTAAATGATCTAGCAACAGACCGCAATATCGTTAACCTGACGACAGAGTTAAACATCAAATAACAATTTGCGCGGCACGAAATTTAGAATGCCGCAGTTGCAACCTACCCCTCCGGCACTGGCGGTAATTTCATTTGTTGATGCCACACCTCAAGACCCGATACCATGGTAAATACAATCAGCCAGAACACAATCATTCATCAGCCAGATTATAAAGAATAACCCACCACCCAATCGCCCAGGAATTAATCTAACCAAGAGTTATGAGACGAAGAAATGCCATCGAGTTATTTATTCATTCATCCGTTTATTCAAGTATTAGTTTAATTATGTATTATAATGTTAGTATACATACAAGCACTTGTAGGTAAAAACATTAGATAATACTTAGAGGTAAAAACAATAAATACAAAACATACTCTTATAACTAAGTCTTCCTTGAAAATTCATACAAAACACATAGTCGACGGCCGTAGACTGTGTACAGAGCTTTAGATAATGTCTGTCATCCAACCCAAATTTTCATGCCTACCTATTTATGTATATTTCCATTTCTTTATTTATTTATCAATTTATTTAAAGTACCTATACAATAAAAAGTTATTCGTCTTAATTATTGTAATGTTAGTATACATACAAGCACTTGTAGGTAAAAACATTAGATAATACTTAGAGGTAAAAACAATAAATACAAAACATACTCTTATAAATTAACTCTTCCTTGAAAATTCATACAAAATCTACAAATTGTACCAAAGACGGAATCACTGCCTTAAGCTGTGTCCACACATAGTCGATGGCCGTCGATCGACGAGATGAATTTATGTTGTCGAGGCAGTGTACGGTTTCAGTCGACATCGATCGACGGCCTTCGACTGTGGACAGAGCTTTAGATAATGTCTGTCATCCAACCCAAATTTTCATACCTACCTATTTATATTTCCACTTATTTATTTATTTATCAATTTATTTATAGTACCTATATAAAATTTGTCTTAATTATTGTGAACATAGCACATAAATCTGGGCGGATTAATCTTCTTCGCCTTGAAAATCAGAATAGGTAGAGTTAAGCCTTAAGCCACTCCTTAAACTGAGCTATGGGTGTCTTCACATTTAATTAATTACTATGAGATATGCGAAATACTATGGGAAAATGGGTACCTTAAGAGCTAATTAATTACTATGAAATATGGGCAATGTTATTTCACACTTTGCATTAAATAAATAATTATTCGAAATATACTATGAGATGGGAAAATGGGTACCTTAAGAGCTAATTAATTACTATGAAATATGGGCAATGTTATTTCACACTTTGCATTAAATAAATAATTATTAAAAATATACCATGATATATGCGCAATGAGTATTAGATATCTTGTTTTATAATGCATCAGATGAGGTGGGTAATAGGTTCCTAATCATCTAAAAGAATTTCATAGTGGCACCTAGGGTAAGTGTACCATTTATTCGCCCACCTAATTCCTCTAAAGTTTGTGTTTTAATATAATTTGAACTTGTAAAATATCAAACCTTCTTCATTTGTTTTCTGGTAGAACATTTTCATCCATTCTATTGATTGTCGATCAAAAACGAAAAACCAATTATAATTTTATGTAAATAATTTATTTCGTTAGATCAATATTTATTTACTTTAAGGTAGATATCATGAATTTGAAATTTGTTCCTCCCTCTAAATTAAATTAAAAATGTTTTCGACAAACACCTCGCTATTTATGTGCTGTAAATTTTTAACCATTTTATTGTTTCTTTTTTATGTTTGATTTGTTTCCCTCCGAACAGATAAAATATTGAAATGATTGAAATCGGTATGCCTCTAAATAGGCACATAATTATCTAATGAAATCAGAAATAATGGAATATCCAAGATTGATCAATAAAATCATTCAAAACCGATTCATCTTTCGAATATCTAATGTTTCCTTTAAGTTGTTTGATTAATTTGTAAAAAATTAGAAGTTACATTATAATTTTTCATTTTTAACAACTTTTTTTATAGTTTTAATTAGGTCTTGAAAACTGGGGTTCAAGATTTAAGCAAGAAAGAAAGAGTCGAAAGTTATTTGCATGAGAAGAAATAAATGACATTATTTTAAATGGTAATGTTAATTATTTTTCTGTACATTTGATTTTCTCGACAGTAGTTCAGTTTAAATATTTTCAAAACCTAAAAACGGACATCACAATCCGTAAAAAAATTTCAATCAATTTAATGTATTTTGAAATATTTTTAATGAACTACATAATTTTAAAATTGATAATTTCCCAGTAAAAAACTAAGGTTCCTATTAATTTATATTTACATTGATTAATGCAGACTTATGTGGCGTATGGTACAGGTGGGCCAATAAATGGTACGTTTTTTAGGTGGGCGAATAAATGGTACACTTACCCTATCTATGTTCAGCATAAATGCGGTCCTCAAAGAACACATTACGCCTTTATGACTTGACTTGAAATCGAACCACAAAAAAAAACAAGCTTTATCAATACAACGGTAAAGAGAGAAAAATATTCAAGTTCTTAATTCATACAACTGCAAACAAATGTGAACAAATTAGGTTAATTTTATTACTGAAAAAATTGGGGCCCCCTATCATTAAATTTCTGGTGCAAGCACACTATTACCCATTCAAATGATTAAATCATTGAAATTTTGATTTAGCCTCTCAGAATACTGGTAAAAAAACTGTTGACATTTCAGCATCAACCCAATAATTATTGAATATCGGAAGTCAGTCATTAAATAAAAGGTTATTACTTTCTAATGGGGTCATTAAAATCAATAATCAATAATAACTAATGGAAAAGGTAGGTATGTTGTTGGGAAAATACATATTACAAATCTGATTAATCTAAACTTGAAAGTAATTTGTGCACAAATCTGTGAGTTTAACAAGAAAAAAGACGACTGGGGGCCTTAAGGAGTATAAGAACATGGGTGCAAAATAAATACACCATTGTTCACCGAAATCTATAATTACCTATTGCCTATTGCCTGTAAGGTAACTAAAAAAAATATCGCAATTTTGCAGTCACAATTTGCACCTCTTTCGTGTATTTTCTTTTATATTCTACCTAGCAACGAAAACAGGATTTACCTGTAATCATACCTAATTAGCGTATCACCAACAGCTTTTGACTCTTGAAAATTTATGAAAGGGGTCTGGAGGATAAAAAATGGGGCCAATGAGCCAGAAGAAAATTTCGCCCTGATAGGGAATCGAACCAGCACTTACAAGACAGGAACGCTACTTTCCAAGCTAAACATGCTGGATTGTAAACAACTGAGTAGCCAGTTGTAAACAAAGGAACTATATAATTAGCGGCAATGAAAGGTAATGTGTCGGCTATAATTAACCCATTCGGTCTGACGATTAAGAAATGAGGATGCTACCTATTAGTTCGCTTGAGTCGAGAAGTAATTAGTGTTTGAGTAGGTATAAGTCCTTCTCAGGGCCCTGGCTTAGTGTTTCATAGCTGGGACGCTGAGTGCACCAAGTAGGTTAAAAAAGTTTGAGAGAGGGAACTAGGTACATACCTAATAAAATTATTGAATTCCTGTCTTATCGTCCCGGAATTGAAGAGAGAAGGAGAACAAGCATAGAAAATTTAGTCGTTTAGGATAAACTCTGCCACGGCTTAGAGCTCGCAAAAACGGCTCGCCATATTCCAAGCTAACTATAGGCTGGAAACAGATTTTGTCAGTTTTAGTGACGGAAATTTTACCCTCAATTCCGCGATAAGATCACCTATCCAGATACCAACCAAGCCCAACGTTGTCCCAGTGATCCGATGGAAACTGGTACATTCAACGTGCTATCTCGGCTGGCTATAGGAAATCTATCACATCCACTAATACATACAAAAAACTCGAAATATTCGAAAGATACATGAAAAATCCAGGTCTCATCGTCCCGAAATCGAAGAGAGAAGGAAGACAGGATAGGAGAAAGCCAGCCGTTCCGAGAACGAACCTTATCTGTTTAGGACAAAGTTTCCCTGGACAGCGCATCAAACCCGCAACCTAGCGCTTACAAGCTGTGATATGTGACAAATATAAATACTGCTGTGGTGGATGCAACAAATTTACCGTTTGGTGGATGTTAACACATTTACTGTTTCGGTGGATGCAACACATTTACTGTTTGGTGGATGTGACAAATTTACTGTTTGGTGGATGTTAACACATTTACTGTTTCGGTGGATGCAACACATTTACTGTTTGGTGGATGTGACAAATTTACTGTTTGGTGGATGTAACAAATTTACTGTTTGGTGGATGTTAACACATTTACTGTTTCGGTGGATGTTAACACATTTACTGTTTCGGTGGATGCAACACATTTACTGTTTGGTGGATGTGACAAATTTACTGTTTGGTGGATGTAACAAATTTTCTGTTTGGTGGATGTTAACACATTTACTGTTCGGTGGATGCAACACATTTACTGTTTGGTGGATGTGACAAATTTACTGTTTGGTGGATGCAACACATTTACTGTTTCGGTGGATGCAACACATTTACTGTTTGGTGGAGATGAATTTTTTCTACGATTTATTGAAATTAATACTTTTTGTTTTCTATGATGTTTACTATCTTGAGAATTACATATGTAAAATAACGATTTGAATGTAAAATGTATTTCACAAATACTGATTTTTCAAAATTTCTTCTGTTTCAGAAAAGAAAACCAAATCCAAATCAAGCCCTGACAAAACATCGTCAATCACCAGTCAACAATCTCAAGGTATTCATATCAACTCCTATGGATTTGCTGAAAACATTCTCAAACAAATTGAAAATCTTTGCAATGAAGCTTCCGACGCGAAAAACAACAACCAATCCATTGTGACGATCAATGAGCAACTCATAGACAAATACATTATAAGCAAAATCATCTGTACTATAAAATAAATAAACAATAATTAGAAAATTTAAAAATCAAGAAAATGTTTACAATTTTACACCTGTTTTCTCTCTAGCAACAACCCACTACCTACTTGAACCTAGGATAGGCTCTGCTAAAACACAACACTCATACCTACTTGACAAATGAGAATGACTAATTAGGAATCATGATAATTTATTGTACTATAAAATAAATAAACAATAATTAGAAAATTTAAAAATCAAGAAAATGTTTACAATTTTACACCTGTTTTCTCTCTAGCAACAGCCCACTACCTACTTGAACCTAGGATAGGCTCTGCTAAAACACAACACTCATACTTGACAAATGAGAATGACTAATTAGGAATCATGATAATTTATTCCAAGAGTTAATTGACTTCAAACCTAGGGTTATATTTACGAGGAGGGAATTTAACACTCTACATCCGGCTTCTGTTTATGCTAATCATTTTAATTGTTTTATTTCGAGTTTCCGACCAATTAAAAACCAATTACGAGCTTGTTTGAACGACTAATTAATTGTTCGCTTAACAAATTAATTTAGATAAAGTATTAGAAAAGAGCTACACAATATGTAGCTCAGATTTGATGATGAATTTTTTCTACGATTTATTGAAATTAATATTTTTTTTCTATGATGTTTACTATCTTGAGAATTACATATGTAAAATAACGACTTGAATGTAAAATGTATTTCACAAACACTGATTTTTCAAAATTTCTTCTGTTTCAGAAAAGAAAACCAAATCCAAATCAAGTCCTGACAAGACATCGTCAATCACCAGTCAACAATCTCAAGGTATTCACATCAACTCCTATGGATTTGCTGAAAACATCCTCAAACAAATTGAAAATCTTTGCAATGAAGCTTCGGACGCGAAAAACAACAACCAATCCATTGTGACGATCAATGAGCAACTCATAGATAAATACATTATAAGCAAAATCATTTGTATAGGAACGATTTGTAAAAATTGTAAATACATGTTTCATAATAACTACAACATATACAAACACATGTTAGAATGTAGAGCCAATAGTTCAGGTGTTGTAAATGATAACAAAAGTGTAGGCATTATCAAGATACTCAAATATAACTACTACTGCATGATTTGTAAATATTATTATTTCAATAATTTAAATGAATTTTATTTACATTTTAACAATGTACATAAGAATATGATTTTGAACAATAACAATGACGATGACAAGAATGATAAAAATAGTGACAATTCTCCAACTGAGCTTAGGGCGTTGGCGAAATATAATGAAAATCAGGAAGAAGTGAAAATAAAAGCTGACGAAACTAATGTTTCTAATATAAACGAGGAAAGTAAAAAGAAAGAAGTGACGGATGACAGTGAAAACAAAACTGACAAACTTGACGACCCTCCTGTGACCGACCCTGCTTTCCTACATGTGATTAATACCTGTGTGGTCATTAAGTGTTTAATTTACATATGATTATCAATATAGCATTGATATCGAATGAGAAAAACATTATAGACCTTAATGAAATGAACGAGGAGGATCATTTCTCTTTACGTGCTTGACACCTCGAGATTCCAGTGTCGAAGATTTTGGGTTCGATTCCAGAGTTTGAATGAAATTGGACTCGAATGTAAACATTTTTAAAGATTTTTTTTTAAAATATTCTAACAAATCAACGGGCAAACTTGACGATAAAACAAACGCTATTGAAACTGAAATAAATGAGATTGTTGGTAAAATAACCAACATTGCTTCTAGTTCAGATGCTATCGAAGGATAAAAACTAAATTCAACAAGGCAAAATAACTATGCAAAATTAGAATCATTATCTACTTAGGTACTAGTACTAGTAGATAAAATCAATTAATGTGCGATTTTACATTTTGTGTAGTCCTATTGAAACTGAAATAAATGAGATTGTTGGTAAAATAACCAACATTGCTTCTAGTTCAGATGCTAACGAAGGATAAAAACAAAATTCACTATGCAAAATTAGAATTATTATCTACTTGTACTTAGGTACTAGTACTAGTAGATAAAATCAATTAATGTGCGATTTTACATTTTGTGTAGTCTAAACTGAAATAAATGAGATTGTTGGTAAAATAACCAACATTGCTTCTAGTTCAGATGCTAACGAAGGATAAAAACAAAATTCAACAAGGCAAAATAACTATGCAAAATTAGAATTATTATCTACTTAGGTACTAGTACTAGTAGATAAAATCAATTAATGTGCGATTTTACATTTTGAGTTCAGACTTATGTGGCGTATGGTACAGGTGGGCCAATAAATGGTACGTTTTTTAGGTGGGCGAATAAATGGTACACTTACCCAATGAACGACGAGCTCCGGAGTCACGTCTAAATGAGAAGAAACGAAATATTAATTGATTTCCAACAAGACCATGTATGTAGTGATGGGCCATTCTGTGA
The DNA here is from genome assembly GCF_000475195.1 of Diaphorina citri. Taxonomy (NCBI): domain Eukaryota; kingdom Metazoa; phylum Arthropoda; class Insecta; order Hemiptera; family Psyllidae; genus Diaphorina; species Diaphorina citri. The sequence continues at coordinate 153,782 of NW_007377942.1, read as the reverse complement.
CCATAATTAAATCACATTATTATCGTCCGATGAACGTGGGGAAGCACAGGATTGACTTTTCTTCGAAGTGAGGTTTGATAGAAGGAATGGAATAGAATAGAATAGAATAGAATATACCTTGTTTATCCTGCTCGAATGAGACTAAAAAGTCCTTTATTGATATTATGCAAGGACAAATATTGCATACATAATTCCAATAATTTGACGTTCGTAATTTATACCTCTGCTATAGTTAAAACAACAATGTTTTACTTAGTCGGTATAGTATGTATTTTGAGGTGAGTGGTGCGTTATGCAAGTTTGAAAATTGCAAGCTATTGCATTTTCCAAGTCTTTGATTTATAATTATTTATTTATAAGCTTAGATATGATGTCTTTAGATTTTAAGGTCCATAACACGAAAAGTTGATACGACATATTATTATTACTTTTTAATTCTTCTACTTTACTATTGTGTATAGTTCTATTTTTAAACAATACAGTAATTCCTCTAAAGTTTGTGTTTTAATATAATTTGAACTTGTAAAATATCAAACCTTCTTCATTTGTTTTCTGGTAGAACATTTTCATCCATTCTATTGATTGTCGATCAAAAACGAAAAACCAATTATAATTTTATGTAAATAATTTATTTCGTTAGATCAATATTTATTTACTTTAAGGTAGATATCATGAATTTGAAATTTGTTCCTCCCTCTAAATTAAATTAAAAATGTTTTCGACAAACACCTCGCTATTTATGTGCTGTAAATTTTTAACCATTTTATTGTTTCTTTTTTATGTTTGATTTGTTTCCCTCCGAACAGATAAAATATTGAAATGATTGAAATCGGTATGCCTCTAAATAGGCACATAATTATCTAATGAAATCAGAAATAATGGAATATCCAAGATTGATCAATAAAATCATTCAAAACCGATTCATCTTTCGAATATCTAATGTTTCCTTTAAGTTGTTTGATTAATTTGTAAAAAATTAGAAGTTACATTATAATTTTTCATTTTTAACAACTTTTTTTATAGTTTTAATTAGGTCTTGAAAACTGGGGTTCAAGATTTAAGCAAGAAAGAAAGAGTCGAAAGTTATTTGCATGAGAAGAAATAAATGACATTATTTTAAATGGTAATGTTAATTATTTTTCTGTACATTTGATTTTCTCGACAGTAGTTCAGTTTAAATATTTTCAAAACCTAAAAACGGACATCACAATCCGTAAAAAAATTTCAATCAATTTAATGTATTTTGAAATATTTTTAATGAACTACATAATTTTAAAATTGATAATTTCCCAGTAAAAAACTAAGGTTCCTATTAATTTATATTTACATTGATTAATGTTTAGCAGAACTATAATTTTTAATTTTTTAATTTTAAAATATAAATAAATATTTTTAATATTTAAAATATGGTTCCTGAATTATTTATAATTATAAAAAAATAATTGCTTTTTTTCTTTATTATTATAAAATATATCATATTTAAGTGTTTATTAGTTGTAAGATATTATTTGTTTAGTTTCAAGTCAAGTAATAGTGTCAACTGGGTTTCCTTTAAAACAACGGAAGTGAGTACAACAGAATATTATGAAAGAAAAACTGGAAAAGTAATTTAGAAGACTATGTTGAATATCATACCTAGATTCATAGATCATATTTAAGTGTTTATTAGTTGTAAGATATTATTTGTTTAGTTTCAAGTCAAGTAATAGTGTCAACTGGGTTTCCTTTAAAACAATGGAAGTGAGTACAACAGAATATTATGAAAGAAAAACTGGAAAAGTAATTTAGATGACTATGTTGAATATCATACCTAGATTCATAGGACTAATCATAACTTTAACAAATTTAAAGACGGTAATATGTTTTTCTAAAAATGTCTTGAAATCACTATAGGTAGATTATCGCTTTACTTGTTTGTTGGGTAAATAAATAGGCATAGGCACCTAGCAATACACTTTTTCCGTCCAAGGATATTGAAAAACATCTACTTAAAGAAAACCTAGTTGGCATTATTTACTTGATCTTCCATCAGGATTGTACTTCATCATCTCTTAGTTTTCCTTTTTATTTTTTTGTGAGCAATGCTTATATAATTTTGAACCAGAAAAAAAATATTGAAAATTAAAAACAAAACAAAATTGATTGAAAGATTGACACTATTAAACGATTTTCCATAAAAAAAAAAGAATTACTTCCATCAGGATTGTACTTCATCATCTCTTAGTTTTCCTTTTTATTTTTTTGTGAGCAATGCTTATATAATTTTGAACCAGAAAAAAATATTGAAAATTAAAAACAAAACAAAATTAATTGAAAGATTGACACTATTAAACGATTTTCCATTAAAAAAAGAATTATTATAAAAGAGCTAACTATGTATTTACATACATAGGTTCTAAACTATAGATATCAAAAAGTGTTATAACGTCTGTCGAAATGTATGGGGTGAATTTGTCACAGTGTTGCCAAAACATGTATTGGCATTTGGCAACCATGGGCACATGCTGTACATTTTGAAGAAAAGACGAATAGCAACAAAAGAATCACTTGTAACACAATTTTAAACGCGCATTTCAAATATGCCTTTAGAGACATTCATTGTACTCATAGTAAGTGTGCAAAACTGTTGTTCAAATAAAATGTCGAAATCAAAAATAATACAGTCATAATAAATTATGCGAATCAACAATCATACTATGTATTAGAAATTATGTAGTTACAGAAGACATTCATTGTACTCATAGTAAGTGTGCAAAACTGTTGTTCAAATAAAATGTCGAAATCAAAAATAATACAGTCATAATAAATTATACGAATCAACAATCATACTATGTATTAGAAATTATGTAGTTACAGAAAAAAAGAGATATAAATAATGCATATGTTGAAACAATAATCATTAATCGGATCTATGAAAGTTCCCTTCCAACAAATATTTAATTTTTGTGTTACAATTTTAATATGAGCAAGGTATTATGTTCCTAAATGTCACGAATAAAATAATAGAAAATAAATTGTTGACAAATTATTTTTTACCATAAAAAAATATAATTTGTTGATAGCTGTTTTTATTTTGATAATAAAATGGTATTAAAGTTCCTAACTTTGTTTAATTTTTTATATAAAGTTATATCAAATCCGTTCAATTTATATTTACTTTCATTTCTAACCAATTTTAGTTTAAATAGTATTCTTATTAGATTGAAAGATAATGCTTTGTATTTAGGTGTAAGTATGCAGACTACAAAAAACTATTTTTTTGAGAGTGTCAGCATCTTTAAATGCCAGTATCATACAATTAAATGTTCTATTTATTTTGATAATAAAATGGTATTAAAGTTCCTAACTTTGTTTAATTTTTTATATAAAGTTATATCAAATCCGTTCAATTTATATTTATTTTCATTTCTAACCAATTTTAGTTTAAATAGTATTCTTATTAAATTGAAAGATAATGCTTTGTATTTAGGTGTAAGTATGCAGACTACAAAAAACTATTTTTTGAGAGTGTCAGCATCTTTAAATGCCAGTATCATACAATTAAATGTTCTACTCCTAAATGCAAAGTAATCTTAACTTTCTTTTACTATTTGATACAATCCTGATGTTGTCCATGTTCCTTACATTTTAATGACTCTTGAATCTTCCATATGGGGTTTAAAATTATCCGTACATTTTGTTTCAACAAATTTGATATTACTGATACCTATAACACCATACCTTTAATAGGTTTGTCAAATGGATATATTCTAGAGCCATTAATACTCGTACAATTAGTTTATAGGGTATTACATGACATTGAAGTTTTTATTTAGATGTGATTTGACAGAGTATATAATGTAGATTTAGATGCATCCGTGTCTTTAATTGTAAATCTACCAACATAAAAATACCTATCATAGTATCAAATAAATTTTGAATTCTAATAAGTTCAAATAGATTTCAATCAGTAATTTTGTCAACAATCAGTAAATAATTTCATTATTGAAAGGTTGAATGACACCAAGTTTGAACACCGATTCTGAAGCAATGTATAGGTATGTTTGGAAATAATATTTCTACAAATATATCATTTTCCACTTCCTAAATTATGTCATGTACTACTATTTAGATGTGATTTGACAGAGTATATAATGTAGATTTAGATGCATCCGTGTCTTTAATTGTAAATCTACCAACATAAAAATACCTACCATAGTATCAAATAAATTTTGAATTCTAATAAATTTCAATCAGTAATTTTGTCAACAATCAGTAAAGAATTTCATTATTGAAAGGTTGAATGACACCAAGTTTGAACACCGATTATGAAGCAATGTATAGATATGTTTGGAAATAATATTTCTACAAATATATCATTTTCCACTTCCTAAATTATGTCATGTACTACTCTATTATATTTTCAAATTAGTTCTTTTATTACCACTTATTTAACATTGAAAATCATTTTCAACTTCTTCAAACACAGTATAAATGTTCTCTCTTTCAATTATTATAATTGAGTAAGAAATTATCCCTTTGATCTTAAATGAAATGTATTATACTACATGTTAATTTCATGATTGAGGACACCAACCAACTTATACAATCATGTCATGTAGGAGTGCAGTGAAATATTTTGTAAAAAAGAACTAATTTAACTTATAAAAATATTATTTAGAAAATTAGTTTTAGTGTGCTGGGTGAAAAAATTAAAAGAATTAAATATCCTCATTGACCTCAATATCCCTTTTTTGTTCAATTCCCAATATTTGTTACTTTTTTAATTATGTTTTGTTTAATTGATTATTTCATTTTTAATTATTGTTTCATACACTTCAATAGTTGAAATGAAAATCAATACCTAATTTCTTTGAATAAAATTACCTGTCTACTCTGGCTTTTAGGAAAAATAATTGCTCCAGAATTGGAATATACACATGTATAAGGTATTTAAGTGAAGAACATCGATATAATCATATAGATACATACATGCATATGTATTGTATTTTTTTAGCCATTTCATCAATATCTAGTCATCAAGTAGGTACATAGGTACATCACATCTCTGAAATTTGTTTTGATATTTTGTTTTTCATTAATTTTTTTATTCTTTAACCACTTTTTTATGTTAAGACTTATGTATAAATGTGGGCAGGTGGGCCAATAAATGGTACGTTTTTTAGGTGGGCGAATAAATGGTACACTTACCCTACCTTTTTTTTACTATTGTAATAATAAAGGAAGGACGGACTAAAAAGCCTTTGGTAGATTGCTAGTTGTTCGTTCAGGAAAATCCAACAAGTGCCAACTCAAACCGGACGACCGAGGAACAGAATTCCGAACAATACTCCCGAGACACCTCACAAACCGAGACACCTAACAAAATTGACCAATGAACGACGAGCTCCGGAGTCACGTCTAAATGAGAAGAAACGAAATATTAATTGATTTCGTACAAGACCATGTATGTAGTGATGGGCCATTCTGTGACCATAATTAAATCACATTATTATCGTCCGATGAACGTGGAGATGCACAGGATTGACTTTTTGAAAGAAGGAATAGAATAGAATATACCTTGTTTATCCTGCTCGAATGAGACTAAAAAGTCCCTTTATCCCAGCAGTCGAAACAAGGTCTTGTATTTTATGGGTTTAACATGGTAACAACCCGGTACAACCCGAAGGGAACTGTAACTGTTAAGGTCTTATCGTCCCGAAAGCGAAGAGAGAAGGAAGACAGACGAAGAGATAGTCAGCCGTTCCGAGAACGAACGATTCCCTTCAGGATGACGCTTGGAAAACCAAACCTATGAAATTATTGATATAGAGACCCTCTATCATTTTTCATAGATAGATTTGGTTTTACAGGTGACTACGCGCTACTAAAAGTCATTGGACTACGATGTCAATGTATTAAAACGACCCGAAATCGGTCTTTTATCCCAGCAGTCGAAACAAGGTCTTGTATTTTATGGGTTTAACATGGTAACAACCCGGTACAACCCGAAGGGAACTGTAACTGTTTAGGTCTTATCGTCCCGAAAGCGAAGAGAGAAGGAAGACAGACGAAGAGATAGTCAGCCGTTCCGAGAACGAACGGTCCCCTTCAGGATGACGCTTGGAAAACCAAACCTATGAAAAGTCGTTCGACTACGATGCCAATGTAAGACGGCCCGAAATCGGTTCAGATATGTCGGGAACTCACCAGACTACTTACCTTGGTTGGTAACGCGAGCGCGTCTCCCTTCTAAGTGCTAGGCCGCGGGTGTGATTCCCGCCCGTTACGGATTCTATCCTGAACGGATAATGTTCGTTCTCGGAACAAATGGTTTTCTCCTATCCTGTCTTCCTTCTCTATTAGATTTCGGGACGTTGGTACTTACAGTTCCCCTTTTTAAAATCTCTTGCTATCGCGAGTGTCCGCCTTATAAGCGCTAGGCCGTGAGTTTGATTCCCGCCCGTTACGGATTTTATCCTGAACGGATAATGTTCATTCTCGGAACAAATGGTTTTCTCCTATCCTGTCTTCCTTCTCTATTAGATTTCGGGACGATAAGACCTTATTATTTACAGTTCCCCTTTTTAAAATCTCAAAAAAAAAGTCCGCGAACTGGTCCGGCGCTTGTGCATCCTCGTGGAAATTCTCTAAATCACAATCACACATTGTTCTTTTTCTTCTTACAATAATGACAAATGACATTGCTTCATCATGACCGCTTCTCTTATGACAGGACAAGATGTGAAGATATGCATCGTGTTTCTAGCTTACTAATTATAGCTGACTTCTACACAAGGAACTTGCTAATGGTAAGTCCTCTTCTGTTAAAGTTCTATAATAGGTCTGAAGTCAACCGGTCAGATCAGAAGACTTGAGAGCAATATGCTGACACAGTGGACATACTATGGGATGGGTATGCTACGTCACAGACCACATGCGTCTAATGTAGCAGTTGCTAATTATAGCTGACTTCTACACAAGGAACTTGCTAATGGTAAGTCCTCTTCTGTTAAAGTTCTATAATAGGTCTGAAGTCAACCGGTTAGATCAGAAGACTTGAGAGCAATATGCTGAAACAGTGGACATACTATGGGATGGGTATGCTACGTCACAGTCACAGACCACATGCGTCTAATGTAGCAGTTGTTTCATTGCTACGAAGTACGAAAAAAAAACGGCGGTAAAACACTTTTTTTTATTTTATTAACTGCTAGAGGTCTTATCGTACCGAAATCGAAGAAGGAAGACAGGATGCGAGAAAGCCAGCCGTTCCGAGAACGAGCCTTATCCGTTCGGAATAAAATCCAAACCGGACGGGAATTTCGCGGCCTAGCGCTTACAAGGCTGACGCGCTACCGACCAAGCTAACTAGGCTGGCAAGAAAATTAGGTACAAATCGATAAGAAAATTAGGAAAAACAAAAAGAAAAAAAAAATAATGACAACCTAATCATCGAAGAGAAAAACCAGCAAAAATTTTCCCATGCCGGGAATCGAACCCGGGCCTTCTGGGTGAAAGCCAGATATCCTAGCCACTAGACCACATGGGAGGATGAGAGTCGAGGCAAGAATTGTTTTATTTAAACCCGAGTCATGGTGCAGTGTGTTCATTCATGAGTCGCAGTGAATGAGTCACTCACTACGTCACTACTAGTTCACTACCAGCTGTTCTCAATACTATAGCACTCGCTACTCTCGCTAGCTCAGTCTGCTCAGTACACTTCTTGAGTCCATCAATACAGCTGTTCTGTGATTCATAAGTTCATAACATAATAACAATAAATTTAGGACTGCCTCCACAATGTGAGTTTAAACTCCCTTTGAGTTTTAATCTCGGTACAAGCAATCTGATTGGCTAAAATGTTTGATTTTTTAAACCACTTCCCCTACTTTAGCGTCAACGCTGCGTCTTAAATCCCTGATGCGAGTCTCGAGTAGCTTCAGGTTCCGCCATACCGTTTTTTCAGTCATTCTTCAATAGTGAACAAGATATTTTCATAGTCTTCAAATATATGTTGTTTGCCGATGTCTTGTTCACTGTTCCTTGGTGTGTTTGTATGTTTGGTCGAAAATTAGGTATACACAAAGAACTGATTCATTGTGAGGTTCCAGCTTTCTTTATAACTTGCCTAGGTATTCGAGTTGATGGTCCTGAAAATGTTGAGTTACCCTTCCTGAGTTAATCTGTCCAAAACGTGTTTTGGCACTAAAATCTGACCATCGAAAATTTGACCCGATTATATTACTTTCCTTCCTATAGGATAAGGAAAGTAAAAATGGAGTACCTACTGAAGCTAAAGGCGAAATCCTTCTGTTCCGAGAACAAACCTTTTCTGATTAGAGTGATTAGTATAGAATTCGGCCTGGGCGGGAATCGACCCTGTGACCTGGGGCTTACAAGGCAGGTGTGTAACCTCATTGCTGATCGAGAAGGTTATCTAGCCTAGTCATGTTAAAAGTTAAAACTTCAACCTCACCTTGTTCATTGAACTTCTAACTTACCTTCAAACTTACCTTGTTTTAACAAGTGACCGTGGCGCAGTGATTCCTTCATCCTTGTCCTTCCTATCCTGCATGCTCTCCTTGCTTCAAATTTGGTTGGTCTGCGGTCACCTAGCCACTTCGGCCATTGGTCACAGAATAGGCAATACCCCTGCGGGCAAAGCCATTGGTGGTACGTGGCAGGGACCAACATAAATAACCCACTTATCTCCTCCATGTCTGTTTGCCTTGTATGGGACATACCAGAGTGAAATTTGCAACATATTCTACTTCAGTCAAATTTGGATAAACTGGAATCTAAGGAACAGACGACTTTAGCTTTTAGTTTTAAAGGATTCCACTTTAAAGATTTTCAAGTTCAGAGAGGTCCGTTTTGTCAAATTCCGATTTATTAAGGCTCAATTTTCCACTTTAAGGATAATTTTGGGCCAAAAATGAAGGGTCTACGAAAGGTCCAGCATATCCAGGATAAATGTGGGCAGGTGGGCCAATAAATGGTACGTTTTTTAGGTGGGCGAATAAATGGTACACTTACCCTACCTTTTTATTACTATTGTAATAATAAAGGAAGGACGGACTAAAAAGCCTTTGGTAGATTGCTAGTTGCTCGTTCAGGAAAATCCAACTAGAGCCAACTCAAACCGGACCGAGGAACAGAATTCCGAACAATACTCCCGAGACACCTCACAAACCGAGACACCTCACAAAATTGACCAATGAACGACGAGCTTCGGAGTCACGTCTAAATGAGAAGAAACGAAATATTAATTGATTTCCAACAAGACCATGTATGTAGTGATGGGCCATTCTGTGACCATAATTAAATCACATTATTATCGTCCGATGAACGTGGGGATGCACAGGATTGACTTTTCTTCGAAGTGAGGTTTGATAGAAGGAATAGAATAGAATAGAGTAGAATAGAATAGAATAGACCTTGTTTATCCTGCTCGAATGAGACTAAAAAGTCCCTTTATCCCAGCAGTCGAAACAAGGTCTTGTGTATTTTATGGGTTTAACATGGTAACAACCCGGTACAACCCGAAGGGAACTGTAACTGTTAAGGTCTTATCGTTCCGAAATCGAAGAGAGAAGGAAGACAGGCGAAGAGATAGTCAGCCGTTCCGAGAACGAACGGTTCCCTTCAGGATGACGCTTAGAAAACCAAACCTATGAAATTATTGATATAGAGAGAGAGAGAGACCCTCTATCATTTTTCATAGATTTCATTTTGCAGGTGACTACGCGCAACTAAAAGTCGTTCCACTACGATGCCAATGTAAGACGGCCCGAAATCGGTCCAGATATGTCGGGAACTCGCCAGACTACTTACCTTGTTTGCTATCGCGAGTGTCCGCCTTATAAGCGCTAGGCCGTGAGTTTGATTCCCGCCCGTTACGGATTTTATCCTGAACGGATAATGTTCGTTCTCAGAACAAATGGTTTTCTCTTATCCTGTCTTCCTTCTCTATTAGATTTCGAGACGATAAGACCTTGGTATTTACAGTTCCCCTTTTTAAAATCTCAAAAAAAAAAAAAAAAAAATATATAATATGTAAAAAGAAGGAAGAAAAAAATAAGATAAAAAAAAAGAGTGCGGGGATGGGGCTTTTGGGCATTTTGTAAGTCTTCCTCGAATGTGTTGGATTTTGGTATTTTTTCAGGAAGAAGTCGCATGAGGGACTTGAGGCCGAAGTATACATAGATGCCACTCCCGGACACAGAATTAAAGATAAAAGAACTTACCTATGCCAAAGATGGTAAGGACATTCAGGGAGTCTTACCCTATCCCTATTCTTAAAAAAAAAAAATATTTAAAAAATAAACGTAAAAGTAACCAAAACTTTATAACGAGTATCCAGAAGCAATCCAAAATTAAACTTATCTCTTTCGACTGAAGACGACTTGAGGCCGAAGTATACATAGATGCCACTCCCGGACACAGAATTAAAGATAAAAGAACTTACCTATGCCAAAATTGCCAAAGATGTTAAGGACATTCAGTGAGTCGTACCCTATTCTTAAAAATTATTTAAAAAATAAACGTAAAAGTAACCAAAACTTTATAACGAGTATCCAGAAGCAATCCAAAATTAAACTTACCTCTTTCCACTGAAGACCTCATTCTTAAAACTCCAAGATTCCTAGAACCATTTAGAACGATGGCCCATTATATCATCAGTGATTCAGTGGATATTACTGGAAATCTGGATCAGTTCATAGCTGGATAGATACTCTGGATATCAGGATAAAATCCGCCCCGGGCGGGAATCGAACCCGCGGCCTAGCTCTTACAAGGCAGACGCACTACCAACTAAGCTAACTAGGCTGACAGCTCATTCTTAAAACTCCAAGATTCCTAGAACCATTTAAAACGATGTCCCATTATATCATCAGTGATTCAGTGGATATTACTGGAAATCTGGATCAGTTCATAGCTGGATTCTGGATAGATATTCTAGATGGTCTTCTAAAAAGAATACTGCTCCCAAAACTCCGCAAAAAGAACTCCACAAAATCAACGAAAAAAATGCTTCCACACATGCGGGGAAAACTCCCGCACATCCCCTCACATTTGAGAAAGCACCGTATAATATATGTAAAAAGAAAGAGAGAGAAAAAAACCTAATATGTAATTTTCCAAGGAGAGTCTTCGACGGGAAAGAAGTGTAACAGGGGGAGGTTAAAAAAATATAATGGAAGAAACTGAAATGAGGGAAAAAAAAGAACGAGAGGAAGATGAGGGAGGAGGAAAAAAGGAATTACGAAAAACAAGAAAGAGTAAAGTCAACAGGACGCAAGAGGTGAACGACAATGTGGATGATGAAGTTGATAGTTTGGAAGATGGATTGGAAGGAGATTTGGAACGAGGTGATCATGGTCAAGACCAGTTTTAGTTGTAATAAAACTAGGAAATGTAGGAAAACATACCGGACCCATCTATGAAATAATATAAAAATTTGCAAGACGGAAAACAGAAAACTGTGGAGATATTGTCATATTATTTGTCATAGGTAGAAACCATTGTAGGTAATTATGAGTAGGTATGTCTTGAAAATGGATCTGACGAAATAAGTATTTGTAATGGATTGAAATTTTGCCATGATACATTCTGTTGGCGATGGAGAGAGGAAGATGAGGGAGGAGGAAAAAAGGAATTACGAAAAACAAGAAAGAGTAAAGTCAACAGGACGCAAGAGGTGAACGACAATGTTGATGATGAAGTTGATAGTTTGGAAGATGGATTGGAAGGAGATTTGGAACGAGGTGATCATGGTCAAGTTGTAATAAAACTAGGAAATGTACGAAAACATACCGGACCCATCTATGAAATAATATAAAAATTTGCAAGAAAAGACGCATTAATGGAAAACAGAAAACTGATGTGGAGATATGGTCATATTATTTGTCATAGGTAGGTAATTATGAGTATGTCTTGAAAATGGATCTGACGAAATAAGTATTTGTAATGGATTGAAATTTTGCCATGATACCTACATTCTGTTGGCGATGGATTTGATGAAATGCATGTGACAAAACCTTTGCATGTACAAATTGCCACAAAGTTCGACAAAATATTTAAGGAAAAATTAGTAACGAATTCAAGGAATCTTTCATTATTGTCATGAACGGTCTGGAACATGTTGTCTAACCGCTTCCTACGTCGACTGTTCATGCGAGCAGACCAGGGTGGTACATATATGTTAATATGCATATATGTACTTGTATTCTTTATCGATTTAAATAAGAAAAAACTGGAGAAAAAAAACCCTCGGAACGAGAGAAGAAGTAAAATATTTAAGGAAAAATTAGTAACGAATTCAAGGAATCTTTCATTATTGTCATGAACGGTCTGGAACATGTTGTCTAACCGCTTCCCACGTCGACTGTTCATGCGAGCAGACCAGGGTGGTACATATATGTTAATATGCATATACGTACTTGTATTCTTTATCGATTTAAATAAGAAAAAACTGGAGAGGGCGAATAATAGGAACATCATTCTGAAAAGTGGGCGAATAATAGGAACACTCGCACTTTTTTACTTGATGGAAATTTTCGGAAAATCGGGTGAATAATAGGAACATCATTCTGAAAAGTGGGCGAATAATAGGAACACTCGCACTTTTTTACTTGATGGAAATTTTCGGAAAATCAGTGGACTATTATTATTTTGCTATAAATACATTCTATTAAGGACTAAATTTCGCTTCAAAAGAACCTAAGATCACTATTCCAAAATAATTATTACCAGAGATATAACCGTTTTTGTCTGGATCGGAAAATCGGTGGACTATTATTATTTCGCTATAAATACATTCTATTAAGGACTAAATTCCGCTTCAAAAGAACCTAAGATCACTATACCAAAATAATTATTACCAGAGATATAACCGTTTTTGTCTGGCAAAACCCTTAGGTGGGCGAATAAATGGTACACTTACCCTAACTGCGAATATTTTAGCGACGCGACGGGTGTTCTTAACCTCCATTTGGCCACAGGAAAAGCCAGAAACACGCGAGTGCCAGATACATTAGTTACCAACCATTTGCAAAGTTGCTTAATGTCCTTATTCGGTCTTCGATTTTGGGACGATAAGACTTCAGCAGTTACAGTTTCCTCTATCATACACAAAAAGCCACCCTGAGGCTTAGGTGCAGGGGCAAACTCAATGTAACTGCGAATATTTTAGCGACGCGACGGTGTTCTTAACCTCCATTTGGCCACAGGAAAAGCCAGAAACACGCGAGTGCCAGATAGATTAGTTACCAACCATTTGCAAAGTTGCTTAATGTCCTTATTCGGTCATCGATTTTGGGACGATAAGACTTCAGCAGTTACAGTTTCCTCTATCATACACAAAAACCCTACCCTGAGGCTTAGGTGTAATAATTATTACCAGAGATATAACCGTTTTTGTCGAATATTTTAGCGAGGCGACGGGTGTTCTTAACCTCCATTTGGCCACAGGAAAAGCCAGAAACACGCGAGTGTCCTTATTCGGTCTTCGATTTTGGGACGATAAGACTTCAGCAGTTACAGTTTCCTCTATCATACACAAAAAGCCCACCCTGAGGCTTAGGTGCAGGGGCAAACAGTCCTAAAAGATGGGTTACGCTTCTACAGTTTCCTCTCTCCTCTATCAAACTTCTTCAGAACAAATGACAGACACCGAAGCGAATACAATAGTCCGTCCATTCATTGTCTTTTTTTTTTTTTTTTTTTTTTTAGTTGTTTTGTCCACATTAAAATAGACGGTGGAATTGTCACAAGAGTACCTTTCTTTGTCCTTTATCAAGTGGACATAGGTACTTTAGTTTGGAATCTAAATAATTCAAGCTTTCTGTCTTGTAATTATGTTTCTGACTAAATCCTTGATAGGCACTTCAGAGTCAATGAGGTTTGTTAATTAATGGTATATGGGGATTAGGAAGTATTTTTATTCTACAACTGGAACTCAAGAAATGCTTAGTATACTTCACTAAATTTCCAGATTAGACAGCAGTGATAGTAAGTACGTTGAATACATCAGTTCCAACTAAATTACTTTAATTATTATTATTATTATTATTATTATTTATTATTATTTTTTTAAAAACATTTATCCTTTAAATCACTACATAAGTTATACAATGAAACCAAACCAAATCACCAGGCAGCCCAAGACACGTGTTTCGTCCTTATTTGGACTCATCAGTTGGACATAGCTGGGGATTGAACCCGAGACCCTTGGATTAGGAAACAGAGAACTTTAAATTACTTTAGCTTTTAAATTACTTTAGCCCAACTTAATAAATGTAGGTACCTACCTACTTAAAAAAATAATAATAATAAAATAAATGAAAAAAAAATGGAGTCCCTCTGTTCCGAGAACAAACCTTTTCTGATTAGAGTGATTAGGATAGAATTCGGCCTGGGCGGGAATGGACCCTGTGACCTGGGGCTTACAAGGCAGGTGTGTAACATCATTTCTGTGACCTCGAAGGTTGTCTACTCAATTTATATGTACATAAAAAGCCCACTCCGCGGCTTAGGTTTAAGGTTTAAGGGCAAACAGCTCTAAAGGATAGGTTAAGCTTCTACGAATCCAAATATCTATTCGCGTCGTAAGTATTAAAATTTGAACTATCTTTTTCCTCTTTAAAACTTTAAAAATTCAAACTTTTAAGCATCCGGAAAGCTCAATTGTTCGTTCACGTGTTTCGTCCTTATTTGGACTCATCAGTTGGACATAGCTGGGGATTGAACCCGAGACCCTTGGATTAGGAAACAGAGACCTTTACATGGCTTGCTTGTTTCGTTGTAAAACTCATGTAGTAATTTAAAGGATAAAAAAAAAAACATATATACATATTGTTACAATCCTACAGTTCATAAAAACTTTCAATAAGCAGTAATGTTGACATACGTTTCAAACATACGTAATAAATCTCATTTTTCCATGCATAATTTACTTATGCATTACGAATGCATAAATAGTCAAGTATGCTGTGTTGCTATTTGACGAATTGTGCATGTCACCGCAGCATTATACCTACGTATTTGCTAAAAATAGATTTAATTAACCGCAATTAAAACTAATTAGTAAAGCTGGAGTAATCCATGCCAATAATTAATAGATTTATGTGGAGGACAGAATTGAATTATAATATTAGATTTACATGAAAACACAGGTGAGAATGGAGGAAATGCTAAAGATTAAGATAAAAGACATCAGTGGAATAGTCCTACATAGAAATGGACGCGTCACACAAAGGATCTAATAAGAGACCGCCTTGATATGTTGATAATGGGAGTCCATTTAATAGAGTCAAACTCTAGGTCTCTAAAGACATACCCAATGGACCTTCTCATGGCCAAAACTGCTAAAACAAGAGGTAAAAGACAAACACAGAAGATAACACCTCAAAGACGGATATGGAACAATACGTGGCAGGGACCAACATAAATAACCCACTTATCTCCTCCATGTCTGTTTGCCTTGTATGGCACATACCAGAGTGAAATTTGCAACATATTTTGCTTCAGTCAAATCTGGATAAACTGGAATCCAAGGAACAGACGACTTTAGCTTTTAGTTTTAAAGGATTCCACTTTAAAGATTTTCAAGTTCAGGGAGGTCCGTTTTGTCAAATTCCGATTTATTAAGGCTCAATTTTCCACTTTAAGGATAATTTTGGGCCAAAAATGAAGGGTCTACGAAAGGTCCAGCATATCCAGGTTTGATTGTCTTATTATTATTTATATTTTGCATTATTATTACTTTTGCAACATTTGTTGAGGACACAAACAGTGCGATGCTATCATTGGGCACAGAATAGGTCGTATGGGGAACACTGCATTTGAAATTATAAAATATAAAAAATAAATCACATTGGAATATAAAAGTGTGCGATGGGATCTTGGTTTGAAATCGGTATAGTGAGGTGGTCGAGAGAAGAAGGCTCTGCCGTTTGTGCAATCGCCCTACGAAAACCGCAGATTCAACCGCCGGCGGTTGAAGTTAAAGTAGGAACACACTACCATCACGTCACGTGAGAGTAGAGTGTCCTGGACGAGATTACCTACAATAGGTATTGTTGGAAATTTTTTTACTACAATCATCTTTCTGACTACCATGAGTTCACGTGACGTGCCTTGATGGTAGTATGTTCCTAACTTAAAACATCCGTCTCTATATAAAAAATAAATCACATTGGAATATAAAAGTGTGCGATGGGATCTTGGTTTGAAATCGGTATAGTGAGGTGGTCGAGAGAAGAAGACTCTGCCGTTTGTGCAATCGCCCTTATCGCCCTACGAAAACCGCAGATTCAACCCCCGGCGGTTGAAGTTAAGGTAGAAACACACTACCATCACGTCACGTGAGAGTAGTGTGTCCTGGACGAGATTACCTACAATATAGGTATTGTGGGAAAACTTTTCACCACAATCATCTTTCCGACTACCATGAGTTCACGTGATGTAACGTGACGTGATGGTAGTATGTTCCTAACTTAAAACATCCGTCTCTGGAAAACTACCACTTGAGCCCAAAATGAATACTAATGGAAATCCGATTTGAATCCCATTCAAAAACGAACTGAACCGTCTCTCTATCACGAAACTATAATGCACTCACTATATTTGCACTCCTAGAGTGTCCCGTGTGTACACTATTGGTAATATTTCTGCACTCCTCAGTGGAGTGGCGAGAGATTTCCAAGGGGAACTTATAAACCAACTAGCAGGTTGCCCGTATTCCAAAACTGAAAATTCATCATAACTCAAGAACAGTTTAGATTTCGGGTTTCGGGAAGATCCTTTCTTCTTGCACGTCTAGAACATTATGTTAGGAATTCAATTGGATACGAATATTAGGAATATTCTTACCAAATTTCAGCTTTCTAGGTGTTGGGGTTCTGGAGATAGAGCGATCAGTGTGTGAATGAATGAAATGTCACCAAAGGTATTATGAATAAAAACTGCACGCATTGATATTTGAATGAATAAGAAATGTATAATTTGATAGAAGGAAAAAGATGAGTCCCGTGTGTACACTATTGGTAATATTTCTGCACTCCTCAGTGGAGTGGCGAGAGATTTCCAAGGGGAACTTATAAACCAACTAGCAGGCTGCCCGTATTTCAAAACTGAAAATTCATCATAACTCAAGAACAGTTTAGATTTCGGGCTTCGGAAAGATCCTTTCTTCTTGCACGTCTAGAACATTATATATGTTAGGAATTCAATTGGATACGAATACTTATTAGGAATATTCTTACCAAATTTCAGCTTTCTAGGTGTTGATAGAGCGATCAGTGTGTGAATGGATGAAATGTCGCAAATGTCGTTTCTCGCTTAATACACTCTAAAGGTGTGACCAAACATAGTCGAACGGCAGTCAATCGACAAAAAGGAACTATGTTATCAAGGCAGTGTGGACGGTTCAATCGACATTAATTCGACGGTGACGCGACGGCCAATTGACTACGTGTGTGAATCAAAGCGAAACTGGATTTGCTGTCAAAGCCACTTCTGAGGAAATGTAGACACTTCGACACAAGCTGGGACAATTCCCAAAGAGCCAAAGACAGTAACGAGCTTGATGCCACTAAAATTGAACCATTTGTTGAATAATTTAGGTAATGAGCTAGGAAATTTTGGTGAAGAACTTGGTACGAAAATGGAAAAAACCCTTTGTCAAACATTGGGAAAATATGTTATCCATGATAGTGATAGTCAACAAAAAAAGCTACAAGAGCTAATTTAGGTAATGAGCTAGGAAATTTTGGTGAAGAACTTGGTACGAAAATGGAAAAAACCCTTTGTCAAACATTGGGAAAATATGTTACCCATGATAGTGATAGTCAACAAAAAAAGCTACAAGAGCAGCAACAACAACAATACTATCAACAGCACGAACCAAAGGGAACGCAGGATTCATTAGAAGTGAAGTATGGAACCCAATGCAGAAAACAATAAAAAAACAAAGATCTCATAATAAAACTGATTTTTTTTTCCAATAACGAACGTATCAGGGCTTTAATTATAGGTAATGTAGTTCAGATTTGTGCGGCTTTGGATTAAGAGTTGGAAACAACAATACTATCAACAGCACGAACCAAAGGGAACGCAGGATTCATTAGAAGTGAAGTATGGAACCCAATGCAGAAAACAATAAAAACCAAAGATCTCATAATAAAACTGATTTTTTTTTTTTCCAATAACGAACGTATCAGGGCTTTAATTATAGGTAATGTAGTTCAGATTTGTGCGGCTTTGGATTAAGAGTTGGAAAAAAAAAATATTTGGAAAATACATCTTTGAAAGTTTGAACAAGATAAATCTGGCAGAACACACTCATCATTGATATTGAAACCAAAGATCTCATAATAAAACTGATTTTTTTTTTTCCAATAACGAACGTATCAGGGCTTTAATTATAGGTAATGTAGTTCAGATTTTTGCGGCTTTGGATTAAGAGTTGGAAAAAAAATATTTGGAAAATACATCTTTGAAAGTTTGAACAAGATAAATCTGGCAGAACAACAGAACATACTCATCATTGATATTGGGTGCTTCAGTAATGTCCGATCTTACCAAGATGAGTTTTCACTGTTTTCAGTACCTAATCCAGAATTCAAGAAATACTGGCCTGTGTAAATCAAATGGGTGACGTCAAAGAAAACCCTTGACAATGTGTTAACTCTTAGTGGTAAGATCGCCCATAAATCATATTCATTAGAAAAATAAAATTAGTTGTCAGAATCATGGTGCACAATCAAATAGTGATCTTTGGTGACAGATCCGGATATGGAAGAAGAAGAACCACGATTTTACGCAGAATTTGAAAAGAATATATAGACTTTATGTATAATTTGAAAATGGAATGGTTTCGTCGATTTAAACTGATCCCAAGGGCTAGATCCTTGACAAATGGAATGTGCCTAAAGGCATGTGATGTTTTCCAATCCACTCGACCCCAACATAAAATAAAACCTGACATCTCTACAAAAAAGAGGTTTTCTTCTAAAAATCGCTGAGCCGCACCAATATATCTACTGAGTTTTCAGTAATCCAGAATTCAAGAAATACTGGCCTGTGTAAATCAAATGGGTGACGTCAAAGAAAACCCTTGACACTGTGTTAATTCTCAGTAGTAAGATCGCCCATAAATCATATTCATTAGAAAAATAAAATTAGTTGTCAGAATCATGCACAATCAAATAGTGATTTTTGGTATCAGACCCGGATATGGAAGAAGGAAGAAGAAGAACCACGGTTTCAGGCAGAATTTGAAAAGAAGATAGAGATTTTATGCAGAATTTAAAAATAGAATAGTTTCGTCGAATTAAATTGATCCCAAGGGCTAGATCCTTGACAAATGGAATGTGCCTAAAGGCATGGTGATGTTTTCCAATCCACTCGACCCCAACATAAAATAAAACCTGACATCTCTACAAAAAAGAGGTCTTCTTCTAAAAATCGCTGAGCCGCACCAATATACTGAAATAAGACAAAATCAAAAAGTCGGGGGAATTGAATGCTGTCCAAAGGGCTATATGAACCCAAGTTTCTTTGTAACACCTTATTTTGGTAGGTCCGACTACTTTTGTAGTGGATTTCGAATCTGAAGGTTGGCGGTTCAAGTCCAAGTGGAGTCAGAAAATACTTTCAGGGTTGTGCAAATTTTCCTGTGTTCTCGTGTTGATCCCTTGATCCAGCAACTAGCACCTAAATAGGAAAGATTCTCTCTTCGCGTCCACTTGAGAGACATACTATGTACTATACGGGATGAGTATATGCTACGACACAGACAAGTCTGATGTAGGATTTGTCAAGAATAGTGAACTTTCATCACGTCTATCGTGACGTCTTCCTTCGACATCCAATCACCTTTATGACGTCCAACGCGACGGTCCAAACCATTTCATCCGTGTGTCCAAATCGAAGATTATTGGACAGAGAAAATATTAATTTTCATAAGTAGGCATCACTTCTACCTACAAGTTTATCATATCCCTCCTCCTCCTCCTCCTCTTCCTCCTCCTCCTCTTCTTTTTCTCCTCCTCTTTCTTCTTGTTCTTCTTCTCCTGCACCTTCTGCGTTTTCTTCTGCTTCTTCTTAGTCGTTTTCTTCTTCTTCTTCTTCTCCTTCCTCTCCTTCTTCGTCTTCTTCTTCTTCATATAAGTTTGAAGTGTATTATTTTACTCCCTCTTATGTATTAGATTATTATGCCCGGGTAACATTAGAGCAGTGGGAGTAACATTGCCAGGTAATTTTACTAATGTATTTGCATACCATGTGTAGAAGAATATGTGTAGGGTAAGGTTGTCAGTTTGGGGTAAATAGATCCCACGTGACAAGTTTATTTTCTAATAAACCGTCTACAATTTACACTTCACAATAGACGCATTACATAAATTCTCCATAAAAACTCAGGAGGGGCATACCGAGGAGCAGCCTAACCAAATGCAGACTGTCTGAGAGACCTAGATCTTTCAGACCGCGATTTGTCAGACGGTCTGAGAGACCTAGATCTCTCAGACCGCGATTTGTCAGACGGTCTGAGAGACCTAGATCTTTCAGACAGCGATTTGTCAGATGGTCTGAGAGACCTAGATCTCTCAGACCGCGATTTGTCAGACGGTCTGAGAGACCTAGATCTTTCAGACCGCGATTTGTCAGATTGTCTGAGAGACCTAGATCTTTCAGACCGCGATTTGAGAGACCTAGACTGTCTGAGACTGTCTGAGAGACCTAGATCTTTCAGACCGCGATTTGTCCGACTGTCTGAGAGACCTAGATCTCTCAGACCGCGATTTGTCAGACGGTCTGAGAGACCTAGATCTTTCAGACCGCGATTTGTCAGACTGTCTGAGAGACCTAGATCTTTCAGACCGCGATTTGTCAGACGGTCTGAGAGACCTAGATCTCTCAGACCGCGATTTAAAGAGGTGTTTTTTGTTTTTCCCCCGAAAAGTTGACGCTGTTGAGTCTGTTTTGAATTTGTCTTGCATGAAGAAGACGAAGAAGAAGAGGAGGAAGTAGAAGAAGACTTCAATAAAGACAATTTTGTCCTTTAAGTTCTAAACCTTCTGAGGAATTCTCGGATGCTGCTCAGAAGCAGTTTTAGACAAACCAATGAAAAAGAAACACTTATAACTCACTAACACTGAGACTCTCCTTTAGAAAACGAAGAAAGCAACAACATCATTGAAACCATTGATATGGATATGGATAGCTTTCAGTCTTATTTCCACATACGATTTTTATAAATACCTATATTGTTGCATCATTTTCACCTATTCATATATCTTATATCTTTCTTACCTATATGTTTCCTGCTTATTATCTTTGATAACAATGATAATAATCTTCGTATCTTCATTCATGTCTTCAGCACCTTCGAAAATTGAGACCATTAGAAAAATCCGAACGAGATAATTTTTAGGATTCTTCGTATTCCCGCCCATGCTATTTGCTGAATTCTTCTTCATCATATTCTTCTTCTTTTTCTTCTTCTTCATCAGAGTACTTCTTCTTCTTCTTCTTCTTCTTCTTCTTCTTCTTCTTCTTCTTCTTCTTCTTCTTCTTCTTCTTCTTCTTCTTCTTGCTCTTCTTCTTCTTCTTCTTCTTCTTCTTCTTCTTCTTCTTCTTCTTCTTCTTCTTCTTCTTCTTCTTCTTCTTCTTCCTCTTCTTCTTCTTCTTCTTCTTCTGCTTCTACTTCTTCCTCTTCTTCTTCTTCTTCTCCTCCTCCACCTTCTTCGTTTTCTTCTCCCCCTCCTTCATATTCTTCCTCTTCTTAACCTTTTTCATTTATTATTATGATGCTAACTTTAATTTTTTCCATATCTCTTTTCCCCTTTTCTCCTCCATCTCTTCCCCCCTCCATTTTCCATATATCTCATTCCGTCTCTCATTTTCTCTGTTTATGACTTAACGTATGAATTACTGATAAATATTTCATGCCCAATGAAACAGGGTGGCTGTTGATGTTCCTGAAAAGTTGGGAGTCTGAAAGTTTTGCTTATCGGTCCGAAATCGAAGAGATAAGGAAGACAGGACCGGGGAAAGCCAGTCGTTCTGAGAACGAACATTACCTGTTCAGGATAAAATCCCCCCCGGGCGGGAATCGTAACTCCCGGCCTGGCGCTTACAAGGCAGACAAACTACTAACCAAGGCTGGCTCATACCATACAAATGAAAGAAAGAATTCAGATGTCCCGGGCGGGGCGTCTGACGTAGCAAAGTGAGGATTCCCTCACACCCTGAGCAGCCCGGGTCGAAACAATTATCCAAGGCGCTCACGAAACCCATAAACTAAAGGCCAAACACAAACACATAATTAAAAGAGAGTGAAAACGAGGAAAAACTACACTGGGAGTCACACGGGCTCGTATAAAACAAGAATTATGGTACTTAATGCAGATGGCACGTATTTAATTTCGTAGCTTCCTCGCCGTCCGTTTCTTAATGTGCCTTCATTGCCTTCATATGTGTGGAAAGTGTTTCGACTAATGTGTTCTTATTAGTGTTGTCGGGTGGAGTTTTTCTATTAATTTCTTTTTATTTTCCCTTGTCCGCCTTTGCCTGAGCTTTTTGTCTTTCTGCTTTTTATGTGTGGAAAGTGTTTCGACTAATGTGTTCTTATTAGTGTTGTCGGGTGGAGTTTTTCTATTAATTTCTTTTTATTTTCCCTTGTCCACCTTTGCCTGAGCTTTTTGTCTTTCTGCTTTTCTTAATATACGAGCTAGGGGGGTTTTTGCTTATTTTTATGATGTTTATTGTCGCTTCTTTCATTCCGTTGTGATGTTTGTCTGGTCGTTTTGATAGGGTGTGTTATGGTTGGATCTGGTCTCAGTCATGAAGTTAGATCATAGAAAGTAAAAAGAGGCGAAAGGAAGAATCAGAAGAAGTTGAAACAGAAGAAAAGAAAAAAAAGGAGGACAGAGCCCAAGAAGAAGAAGAAGACCAACAACAACAACTACAAGACGACATTATCAATGTTCCAAATTCTGGAACTTCACTCTCTTGAGCCCCAAGTCTATGGTTAACTTAAGGAGAAAGGAGAAGTCGAAGAAGAAGCAAGAAGAAGAAGTTGAAGAAGAAATCCCAAGGACGCCACTGATAGGTGTCTATTTATATCTATGTAGATATTTAATCTACCTATCTATGTATAACAATATCCTAAGAAACCTTACACCCTCCAAGTAAACAACACAACAACCCGGTGAAAACTAATTAATTATCGACAACGCGACGGACTGACGAACTTCGTATGAAAAGAAAAAAAAATCTCCAAAATTTCATCATGAAAAATTTGTAAGTTCAAATTTCAATTTTTTCTGGGTCTCCCCAATATCTTGCCTAAGGGAGCTTAGTGGGTCAATAGATTGAGAGGGTGTGAATGCTCCAAATTATAGACATTTGGGGCAATCTGAATACGTCCCTGTGGGGCCCTAAAAGCCCGGAGCCATCAGCGCAGCAGGGTGGGGATTATACGCCAGTGTACCCATAAGAAAAAGGACTTTCTAATACAAAATACAAGTATTCATGATTGCTCAAAGTTATTACAGTCATTAATAAAGTTAAAATGGAAAATAGGAACCCTATCTCTCAAGGTACATCTAATATGTTGTACCTTCTACTTTGGGGCATTATAATTGCCAGTTTCATTTTCTTTCATTACATTCTAAGTTTCTTTCATTTGCTTGTATTTCCTTTTCTATTCTTTCAAATGAGGGGGAAGAGGTATTGACTTTTCTTTTGACTTATCCTTTATTATGTTTTCTTTCTTTTTTTCTTCTTCCTATTGCCCCTCCTTCTTTCTTTCCTTCTCCATCTTCCTCTTCCCTTCTTCTTTTCCTAGCTTAATTTCCACTACAATACTTCGAGTATTAGTATCCTGACTAGGAATTAAGGCCACCCGAAACTAGTAATTACAAAGTCATTAACTTGAACTTCTTGGATATTATATGCCATTATAATCCCGAAGGGTGAAGGTTTAGGGAGAAAGGGTAGGTTTGGTGAGAGAGGAAGGGTAGGATCGGCGACTTAGGACGGGTAGGGTTGGCAAGGTAGATTGCGCGAGGTGGTTTTACAACTTTTCCATCGGGAAGTTCATTAACACATTGATTACCATCAGTTATCACTGTTATCAGTAGACCTGAAGCTGAAGCCACAAACAACAAAAACACTGCCCTGGGCAGGGCCTTCTAGTATCCTGTCTTCCTTCTCTCTTCACATTCGGAACGAAAAAACAGTTGGTCCAGCCCCTCACTATCAGGTAGACCTGTCAGGTACACCTGATCAGATTCGCCTGTCAGGTCTACCTGATACCTGATGAGCACACACAATATCAGGTAGACCTGACAGGCAAACCTGATAGTGAGTGGCCTTACAGTTCCCTCTATCAAAGCTCTAAAAAATATATAACAACAACAACAACAACAACAACAACAACAACAACAACAACAACAACAACAACAACACCAACAACAACAACAACAACAACAACAACTCAAATTTCTCATATAGTATTTTCTTTTTTTACAGTTCTCCTTGCAGAGTCTTCAGATTATTAATCGAAATATGATTTCCATATCCAGAGAAAGAAGAATGGTCTTGGGTACTGGGTGATTCAGGACTCGGATTGTCAGCAAAAATTAGAGCAGAATGTACTATCAGAAGAGGACTGAAAAGCCCGATTCCCCGACTTGAAAATGGGTCACACTTTCAAAGGGTTTGAATAGGTACTTTGAGGCACTTTTATATTTTCTAACAAGTCCAGATCGATTTGGTTTCGCAGCTGGTTCATTTAGCCAGGAAAAACGTCAGTATCTCTTGAAGGGCAGATGATTCTTTCTAGTTCGACTCGGAATTCTAGGTTCAGGGGGATTTATCCACTAGATCAGGCACAAGCGGTTCAATCTTGCTTTCCGTTCCGCATCTTGTAAACAGTATAAATAATAGGTGTATCTCCCTTGAGGACGTCCAGTCTATTAAAAGGTCCTGAAACATTGGAAAAAACCTTGCATCTTAAAGAGTTCTTGTATTTCAACAACATGAAAAGCAAATGTTTTCGATTTTCCAATTCTATCGCAAGCTTTTTAAATGTCTAGATATGGAAAGAAATCAAAGGCTTCTTTAAGGTCAATCCATATGTACCTTTAATGTTGGTACCACCCTGTATACCGTGCATCCTGTCTGTCTTACATAAGTAATTTTCCTTCTCCCGTCCTGTGGAAAAACTGGAAATGTACCTATTCACATGAAATATTCCTTTTCCAATTTCTTCTACCCATCTCTTTTCACATGTCCCGTCCTGTGGAAAAACTGGAAATGTATTCACATGAAATATTCCTTTTCCAATTTCTTCTACCCATCTCTTTTCACATGTTTTTTTATATTTCTTCTTCTCATTTCTTTTCTTTTGTCCATTTGTCCATTTTAATGTATTCACTCATATTTCTCTCCATCTCTTCTTCACATTAGACATCTACTTCTTCACTTGTTCCTTCGCTTTCCCTTTCATTCCCTAATCTCTTTTCATTTTCCACTCTCACTATTTGTGCTTTTTCATCATCACCATCTCCTCTTATGTTTGCTTCAGGTTCCTCGTATATTATTCTTCCAAGTCCATTATTTTCTTCGTCTCTGTCTGCATTCTCCTATTTATCACTCTCCCCATTTTCATATTCAGTTCGCTTTCCCTTTCTTTCCCTAATCTCTTTTCATTTTCCACTCTCTCTATTTGTGCTTTTTCATCATCACCATCTCCTCTTACGTTTCCTTCAGGTTCCTCGTATATTATTCTTCCAAGTCCATTATTTTCTTCGTCTCTTTCTGCATTATCCTATTTATCACTCTCCCCATTTCCATATTCTCGCCTATATCCTCTATCACACTTATTTAAAAAAGATGAAATTTTGAATGTTTCTAAAAGAAATTCCAACAGAATAGATGTAGAAGGAACCCAATCTAACATCTGAACCTCTGGGGAAAGATATTTCAATCCTTCTTCATCCTCATCTAGCAAACAGACATCAGATGTTTCACGCAGTATTGCGACCGCAAGAATAATTTTAATAATAACACTTATCTTCTCTGTCTTAATATAATTTTGAACGACTTTGTGCGGTTTCAACATGAGGTCGAGAGCCCCCCTCATCGCTTATTAAAGGTATGATGTATAGGCCACATTGTGATCAGTATGTCTTCAAAAGTATTCGGTCGAGAGCCCCCCTCATCGCTTATTAAAGGTATGATGTATAGGCCACATTGTGATCAGTATGTTCTTCAAAAGTATTGTTTCTCTGACGTCTTGATGTGTTGCTTGTAATTACTTGTTTTATTAATTCTTTCATTGTTTTCTTTTTCAGCTTGGACTTTGTATGAATCTCCCCTCTGTTTTTTTGGCTTGGGGGTCTTGGGAATGTTGTTATTTATTTATTTATTTATTTTTACTATCAACATTAATTTCTTGAAGAGTGCGAAATGATGTTCATTTGACTTTGAAATTATAAAACAGTTGTGCAAAATGAAAATAAATGTGCTAATCCTATATCCTATGTCTTATTGATAACTAACATTGGTCACTGACGATGGCATACTTTTGTTTTGTTTTGACAGTTTACTAAACCACTAGAAAAGCCTGGACGGCGCGAACGACATTATTTTATTGATATGTTAAAGCGCCTTATCGGAAAAAAAGCCTGGTCCAAGAATTGGTCTCACATGATAGTGGAAATACACCCGAAAATTTCAAACGGTTCCAAAACGCGATTAAAAAATTTATGGATACATACCCGTACATGATGAATATGAGCTATTATCCCGAATTCCATAATATGTTCATAAATTCGTTGGTGAGGATGATTTCCCTGTTGATGGCAGAGATTTTATTACTGATGATCATGACAATATTTATTTTTACTATCAACATTAATTTCTTGAAGAGTGCGAAATGATGTTCATTTGACTTTGAAATTATAAAACAGTTGTGCAAAATGGAAATAAATGTGCTAATCCTATATCTTATTGTTATTTATTTATTCTTATTGTCTTGATAACTAACATTGGTCACTGGCGATGGCGTACTTTTGTTTTGTTTTGACAGTTTACTAAACCACTGGAAAAGCCTGGACGGCGCGAACGACATTATTTTATTGACATGTTAAAGCGCCTTATCGGAAGAAAAGCCTGGTCCAAGAATTGGTCTCACATGATATTGGAAATATACCCGAAAATTTCAAACGGTTCCAATACCCGTACAATACATGATGAATATGAGCTATTATACCGAATTCCATATGTTCATAAATTCTTTGGTGAGGATGATTTTCCTGTTGATGGCAGAGATTTTATGACTGATGATCATGACAAGAATAGCTATGATGCTGATGTTGCTGATGATTGTAAGGATGATGATGTTGAAAATGTTGTTGATGATGATAATAATGATGTTGTTGGTACCGAGATCATCTCAAGAGAACAATTCAACACGTCTCCCAATTACAACAATATAATAATGAGATTTCGTTCTATTCCTCTCTTAATCGTAATATCATCACGATTCCAAATCCAACTCACCATATTATTAAAAAAAAATCTCGGTAATGATATAGAAAATAATCTCTAACCTGTAAGAAAATATAACCTGCAAGAAGAAATACCTAGAAGAATTATAAGGAAATAATTAAGATTCGAATTTTTTTTTCATTAATTTTCAGGTATTGAAATCATGGATGCTTCATATTCAGGTATTGGTTGGAATTACGGATTGGGAGTTATGTGTTGGAATGTGTGTTTGGTTATGTAGATTACACATGAAGCTTGGAACCGTATGGGAAATATAGACGTGAATAAGGATCTGATTCACCTAATTATCTATGAATAACTAAGTATTGCTAATTATACGTAATTATTGATCGTAGATTTGTTACCGGCAATCTATCTTCAGGCAGGGGTCTGCGATCGTATGGTCACACCTCGGAGCATGCTTGGACCCTAGACCCGAACAGTCTCTAAGCACTCTTAGGGGTGACCTGGAAAAGAAAATTACCATCGACCCTGTTAGATACCTTCACCTCAGAATCTGCTCGTATTGCATAGGGAATTAATTTCAAATGTAATTCCCGGTTGAGGTCAAATAATCAGGATTTCGGCAATTATTGAGGTCTTCGAAACCCGGTAACAAGTAGCCGAAATTGACCAATGGAAAGTTATTTGATTCGGGAAGAAATGTTTGGTTACTTATAGGGTGGTCTTTATTTTGGACTAGTGACTATTGTTGAGTGAGTGAAACACACATCACTGACCTAAAGGTATTCCATACCTCGGCTGGGATTGAACCCACGCCCTCCTGTTTACCAGGCGAGCGTCTTGACCACTACACCACCGAGGTAGGTTTTGCGCTTTTGCTTTACATTAAGACACTTTTTGTTTCACATCCATGGACACAGACACATCCATGCTCATCCGATAACGGGAAAGTTTGGTCAGGAAATGTTTGCTCTTGCCGGGATTCAAATTCCGTACCTCCGGGTTAAGGGGCAATGCTCCCACTCGGCCACAGAGATGATGATTATTAAATATGTTTCTAATAGACATCCTAGGTTATAAAGTTATGAAATAGGTAACTACAATACTTATTAAGTACCTTTATATGATACAATGGATACACGTTCCGGTTTTGATCTTATCCGACTCGAGTTTCGTCCATCTCCGTGGACTTTTTCAAGGAAACTGACGATGATGGCGGTGTTATGGTTGACAGTGGTCAGTTGGTGGTGGGGGCACTGTCCCATCGTTCGGCATCAGCTGTTCACGAGCTCTTCTATACACGAGTTTCCGCCTTCGTCGTCGTATCTGCCTGTATTGACCTGTACTGTTACCGGAGAAGATAATACGGTACACCTACCTACCTATAGGTG
The DNA here is from genome assembly GCF_000475195.1 of Diaphorina citri. Classification (NCBI taxonomy): domain Eukaryota; kingdom Metazoa; phylum Arthropoda; class Insecta; order Hemiptera; family Psyllidae; genus Diaphorina; species Diaphorina citri. The sequence goes on along the minus strand of NW_007377942.1, from coordinate 124,878 downwards.
CCTGTTGGTAAGAAGGAGATGAAGGAGAGGAAGAAGAAGGAGGAGATGAAAGAGGAGAAGCTGAAGATGAAAGAGAAAATGGAAGGAGGAAGAAGAAGAATTATAGGAGGAGGAGGAGAAGAAACAAGAGTAGAAGAGGAGCATAAGATAAAGGAGGGTTCTGAATTCTGATGAGTGAGATGGGTTAGTTATAGTTAAAGTCTCTAACTTATCGTCAGTTTCCTTGAAAAAGTCCACGGAGATGGACGAAACTCGAGTCGGATAAGATCAAAACCGGAACGTGTATCCAATGTATCATATAAAGGTAATAAGTTTTGTAGTTACCTATTTCATAACTTCACAGAGATGATCCTGTAAGCACATCCACAAATTAGAAAAGACACGATAATTCATCACACTCATGGATATATTGGATATCTTAGAAGAAAAGTACTTGAAGATCTCTACATTTCATAACGTGTGTCTGAAGTATCATTTTCTAGTTATACACGAATGTATCATATTGAATGCCAATAGGCCGGAGACATACGGGTTGTAAAGATGAGTCCACACTACAGTTTACAGTACAGTTCGATCGACATCAGCTGATTTCCGGATATCTTAGAAGAAAAGTACTTGAAGATCTCTACATTTCATAACGTGTGTCTGAAGTATCATTTTCTAGTTATACACGAATGTATCTTATTGAATGCCAATAGGCCGGAGACATACGGGTTGTAAAGATGAGTCCACACTACACACACTACAGTTTACAGTAGAGATCGATTGACATCAGCTGATTTCCATATACAAAGCAGTGCGAAAGCAGCGTCCACACTGAGTCAATCGACAGGGTTGGCGGACTGATATGGACATCAGTCGACTGAGGGGCTCTATTGATTGACATCGCCTGAAAATCCATATTTCGTCCATCAAGATTGCGCTAGATTGGTAAAAATGTTTATAGTGCGGCTGTGGACGTCGTCTGTATGGTAGCGATGTCGATTATCCGATACACTGAGTCAATCGACAGGGTTGGCGGACTGATATGGACATCAGTCGACTGAGGGGCTCTATTGATTGACATCGCCTGAAAATCCATAGTTCGTCGATCAAGATTTCGCTAGATTGGTAAAAATGTTTATAGTGCGGCTGTGGACGTAGTCTGTATGGTAGCGATGTCGATTATCCGATATGAAAGACGCTGCTTTTCTTGAAAGTGACATCAGGTATTCGGACCATCAAACTTGGAAAACAAATTTCTATGTTAGAATTTCGGTCCGTGTATGGTCATCCTTGGATGAGTTACAATAACGAGGATATCAGTATCCCATAGATGGTGCCTGCTGGTAAGAAGGAGATGGAGGAGAGGAAGAAGAAGGAGGAGGAGATGAAAGAGGAGAAGCTGAAGATGAAAGAGAAAATGGGAGGAGGAAGAAGAAGAATTAGGAAGAGGATTAGGAGGAGGAGGAGAAGAAACAAGAGTAGAAGAGGAGCATAAGATAAAGGAGGGTTCTGAATTCTGATGAGTGAGCTGTGTTAGTTATAGTTAGAACCTCTAACTTAAGAGGTAGCGAAGGTTACGAACTTACCTTCTCTTGACAACCAACAAACTTATAATGGTAATGGCCACATATCTCAACGATATTACACCGAACCATGTGAGAAAATGTTTCATTAGTAGCTCTAACGTGGGCACTTATAATGGTAATGGCCACATATCTCAACGATATTACACCGAACCATGTGAGAAAATGTTTCATTAGATATAATTACAACACATTATTACACCATAATCAGGTTTGCAAATACAGAATACCCGTTTTGCAGATAGCAGAAGTGCAGAAAAGACGCTGCTTTTCTTGAAAGTCATCAGGTATTCGGACCAAACTTGGAAAACAAATTTCTATGATAGAATTTCGGTCCGTGTATGGTCATCCTTGGATGAGTTACAATAACGAGGATATCGGTATCCCATAGATCATGACGATGCTTTTGTATCAATAGAGATAGCTCTAACGTGGGCACTTATAATGGTAATGGCCACATATCTCAACGATATTACACCGAACCATGTGAGAAAATGTTTCATTAGATAATTACAACACATTATTGCACCATAATCAGGTTTGCAAATACAGAATACCCGTTTTGCAGATAGCAGAAGTGCAGATCATCAAGTGTAAAACACTTGTTTCATTAGATAATTACAACACATTATTGCACCATAATCAGGTTTGCAAATACAGAATACCCGTTTTGCAGATAGCAGAAGTGCAGGTCATCAAGTAGTGTAAAACACAGATAAGAATCTGAGTAGACGGACTAGACATTGAAGTGACAAACTCATTTTCTATTCTTTTGAAGTTTCTTAACGTTGCTGGTTGACTGACATTTTCTTTTTCTGAACCGAGTATGTCAACTTTTCTTTGATGAACACTAGAAAACGAATATAATTACCGCCAAATGTGGGAAAACGCTGAAATAAGACGTAGGTAGGTATTTACTTGACTCAGCATACAATGTATTCAAATACCTATTTAAAAAGAAATTAAGTAAGGCTTTGAATATTTCCTTTTTTTCCCATTTGGAAATAATAATAGCGAAATACTCGATTTACGAATGATAAGAATCTGAGTAGACGGACTAGACATTGAAGTGACAAACTCATTTTCTATTCTTTTGAAGTTTCTTAACGTTGCTGGTTGATTGACATTTTCTTTTTCTGAACCGAGTATGTCAACTTTTCTTTGATAAACACTAGAAAACGAATAGAATTATCGCCAAATGTGGGGAAGCGCTGAAATAAGACGTAGGTATTTACTTGACTCAGCATCCAATGTATTCAAATACCTATTTAAAAAGAAATTAAGTAAGGGTTTGAATATTTCCTTTTTTTCCCATTTGGAAATAATAATAGCGAAATACTCGATTTACAAATTCCTATTCAAAATTCCCCCTTCTCCCACCGAGAAATTTCCCACAAGCAAAACAAACATGGCTGAAGTCCCATTGATTCGTCGGTCAGTTAATATGTTTTTCCATTAGGCTTTTCACAAAAAAAAAAGAAAAAAAAAATGCCATTTTCATATCATTATAATGATTTTTTTTTAGAATGCTTATCCTAGCATATCCCTTCGAGTAATTTTTCATGTTTTTTGAGTGCTTTTCTCTCATTTCATGTTTTTTGCCCTTCTTGCTTTTTTCTCTCTCAAATTTCTCATATAGTATTTTCTTTTTTTACAGTTCTCCTTGCAGAGTCTTCAGATTATTAATCGAAATATGATTTCCATATCCAGAGAAAGAAGAATGGTCTTGGGTACTGGGTGATTCAGGACTCGGATTGTCAGCAAAAATTAGAGCAGAATGTACTATCAGAAGAGGACTGAAAAGCCCGATTCCCCGACTTGTTAATCTCCTGTGTTGGTGGGATGAGCTGATGCTTCTTCAGGTGGGATTGATGAGAATCCTTCCCTCAGAATGGTGGCGTAGTGTCTTTTAGGTGTAACCTCCGGGGGTGATCCCGAATTTCGTAGAAATCCCTATTCTCGCGGACCAGCGAGGTTGGCTCTCAAACTCGCTAGTTAGCATAGAGTGTAGCATCTGCCTCGTATGTGCTATTCCCGCTAGGGCTGAACTACGTCCTAAACAGATAAGGTTCGATTTCGGAAAGGCTGGCTTTCTCCTATCCTGTACTATACGTACTTCTCTCTTCAATAACTTCAATTTCGTGACATTAGACCTCTCTTCGCCTATATCCCTAAGGAAATAGTCAATCAATCAGTGAAGGAAATGACTACCAACCAAATGAACACTGGTACCAACTACCAACCCATCTGGGGCAACTGGAACGAGTAACAGCAATTAGGTAATTCCTGAATTGTGTAATTTATAATTCCTCCGAAGTCTCGGGGACTCACACTCGTATTTATGAACACGAGTGATCGTTCTTAGATCAGTCTCAAGTCAAAATTGACCAATCAAATGCCTTGAGATTGACACTCATATTTATGAAAAAAATGCTGGCTCTTAAGTTCGTGCTAAGCATAGTCTCAAGGCATTTGATTGGTCAATTTTGACTTGAGACTGATCTAAGAACGATCATACTTGTTCATAAATACGAGTGTGAGACTATGCCTAGCATCTCAAGGCATTTGATTGGTCAATTTTGACTTGAGACTGATCTAAGAACGATCATTCTTGTTCATAAATACGAGTGTGAGACTATGCTTAGCACGAACTTAAGAGCCAGCATTTTGTTCATAAATATGGGTGTCAGAGTTTGTCAGTAAAAGAGCATAAGAAGTAAATTTTGCAGGCGATTCTGAGCGTGGTACCTAAAACTTCTGAAGAGGTTTGAGAGAACTTTAACTGCTAAGGTCTTATCGTCCCGAAATCGAAGGGAGAAGGAAGACAGGATACGAGAACGAACATTATCCGTTCAGGATAAAATCCGCCCCGGGCGGGAATCGAACCCGTTCATCTATTTTTAACTATCATAGGTTCACAGTAAAATTTGCAAAGCACTAAAAATTGAGATTTTTGAAGACGAAGAACCAATTGAATCATGAGTTACAAGTCCCCTAAAGTTGGACAATTCTTCAATGATTTGTTTCTCTCCAACTGTCCAAATCTTAATGAACAATCAATCCAAATCGATGAGACTATAACAAGCAGTCGCACAACGTGTGAACATGATCAGAAACAATGCCCCGTCAGATTCCAAACCATTCTTCCAACACCATTGTTACCACAATTAGATACCTCTCTCTATCTTCACGATTAGTCCACGGTATTATCTGACTATCTCTGCAGGTATGAATGGACCTTAATTATCAAATAACCCCGAAATCTATTAATTATTATTTAAACAGTAGCCTATAGCTGATCAATTAATGAATACAGATTTCGAACTGTGAATGATTAATTATTTTCACTTGCTCGATTAGTCTCCTAACTAGTTCTCAGAGGATTAGACAATGCACGCTTGGGAAGTAGTCAAGTTAGGAAGATACACACGGGTTTTCTCATGAAGTGGTTATTGAATCAACGAAAATTCTTTTGTTCAAAGATAATTCAGAGGTTTTGATAGAGAGAAACAATCAATAAATTCTATTGATGAGCTGCCCAAAGTTTGTATTGCCAAATGACACAGCATACTACTCAGACAAAAATTGTTACATTAAAATGAGATTTAAATGACAAGAAAATGATGATTGAGTTAGAAAATTGAGAAATCATAGGTTTAAATATACTTACATGGAAATTTGAAGATCAACCTTCATGGCCGAAAGGGTGTCACACTAGGCTTGCACGCCGGAGGCCGCAGTTTTTCGGCACTTAACTCCGTACACAAAAAGTTTACTCCGACGCTTAGGCGTAGGGGCAAACAGCCCTAAAGCTTTGCCCAAGCTTATAAGAATCTAGGGACCCTAAGCATTCAACAATACCGTTCCCAAGGGGCAGTTGAACTTAAATACAACATCACTGACTCCTGTCGCTCTGTTTACAATCCAAAGACCGTTGCAAGGTTCCCGAAACTCTGTGAGCCTCCCTGAAGCAGCTGCGAATGTTGGAAGATGAAGTGATTGCTACAACAACAACAACAACAACCACCACCACCACCACGTTCCCAAGGTTGGGTGGCAGAGCATGGCCCAGTATCCCAGGCATTAACCTCGGCGCATGTGGTTAGGAGCCTATTATAATCCTCTCGTATACAAAGCCGTTGATTAATTTCTAGTAAAGAAAACAATGCAGTACATATTATTATATGTATAGGTAGGTAGATAGATAGATACGAGTACATACCTATACAACAGCCGTTGATTAATTTCTAGTAAAGAAAACAATGCAGTACATACATGTATAGGTAGATAGATAGGTACGACGTACGAGTACATACCGATAATGTGTCACGTGATGATGAGGTTGGTTGGAAGTGTCTTGTTAGTAATCTTATACTGGGTGTCCCAGATTAATTTCACCACCCAAGGTTGGGTGGCAGAGCATGGCCCAGTATCCCAGGCATTAACCTCGGCGCATGTGGTTAGGAGCCTATTATAATCCTCTCGTATTCAACAGCCGTTGATTAATTTCTAGTAAAGAAAACAATGCAGTACATATTATTATATGTATAGTTAGGTAGATAGGTACGAGTACATACCGATAATGTGTCACGTGATGATGAGGTTGGGTGGAAGTGTCTTGTTAGTAATCTTATACTGGGTGTCCCAGATTAATTTCACCGGAGCCAGCCTAGTTAGCTGGGTTGGTAGCGGGTCTGCCTTGTGAGCGCTAGGCCGCGGGTTCGATTCCCGCCCGGGGCGCATTTTATCCTGGACGGATAATGTTCGTTCTCGGAACGGCTGGCTTTCTCCTACCCTGTCTTCCTTCTCTCTTCGTTTTCGGCACGGTAAGACCTTAGCAGCTACAGTTCCGTCTGTCAAACCTCTAAAAAAAAAAGAAAGCCGGAACTTTTTCCGCCACATTTCGACAGTCGGACATACCTAGATTTGTCAGACAATAGCAGCGTGAGTGACCGGCCTTAGGGACCATGAGAGGGTGTCAACTGGTCAGCTCTCTAAAGAGAATGCAGACGACTTTCGTCGCCCTCCTCATGGTCCATAGGACGTCTCTCAATGCTCACTTTTTTGATACACCCTATATTTATTAGACTTATATTTATTATCGTCGGATTACATAGTATACATAAATTACATAGTATAGAGAACATAGATTACATAGTAATGAGTATGGTAACCGCAAAGAACACAACCCAGCTCGAGTACCTACAACCATAATGTGACTAATATGAGTACTAGAACTAGTTATGTTGTACTATAAGTATCTACACACTCATACGCAGATAATGCGCTGCGAATGCGGAGCAACCCAAGACGAGGCCCATCTCTTGTCCTGTCCCAATCTACCAGAACCGTGCACTTTAGAGGACCTGCAGACAGCAAACGCCCAAGCAGGTGCCGTGGCCACCTACTGGAGACACAAGATCTGAAAATATGGTAATCCAAGATCTGAAAATATGGTAAGATACGGAAAGTAAGTGGACAAAATCTCAAACAACATATTGAGGATTCCATTCCTCGGCAGAGATTCAGGTGCCGTGGCCACCTACTGGAGACACAAGATCTGAAAATATGGTAATCCAAGATCTGAAAATATGGTAAGATACGGAAAGTAAGTACGCAAGTATGTAAGTAACATATGTATGCTAAGAATATAAAGGTCCTTAGAATGGAGCGCTAAGGATGGATGATATGTATGTAAAATCTGTAAGGGAATGCCTCTCTTAGGAACCCTTCTCTCAAGCTTTCTACCTACGGGTCGTATTAAAATGATAATACCTACCCTAAGATTTGATGAGGGCGAAAGAACCTCTTTACTCCAGCAGGTTACTGCTGTAGGTAATTGTTCTTGTGGACAAAATCTCAAACAACATATTGAGGATTCCATTCCTCGGCAGAGATATTCCATTCCTCGGCAGAGATTGAACCTACGCCCTCTTGATTACTACACTACCGAGTGACTCTCAAAGCTACCTTCCTAAGAGAACTACCTAGAAGATCTTATAAGGTCGCAGGGACCATAGGGCTTAATAGCCGATGGCCCAACTTCTACCAATACAAATATCAACAGAGAACTACCAACTAATCTTATCGTCCCGAAATCGAAGGGAGAAGGAAGACAGGATAGGAGAACGAACATTATCCGTTCAGGATAAAATCCGCCCCGGGCGGGAGTCGAACCCGTTCAACTATTTTTAACTATCATAGGTTCACAGTAAAATTTGCAAAGCACTCAAAATTAAGATTTTTGAAGACGAAGAATCGAATTAGGTAGGAAAGTAATCAGGTACCTAATTTCTTCAAAGATGGGGAAAAAATCTACAAATTTCACGTAAGATGGAGCCTGAATTCTGAATTACTGTGCTATAAATACCTAACGTACTGTATTCATTATAGTAACGTGAGATACCTCTAAAGTCTGGTACACACTAATCCTAAGATTGTTCCTAGGTACTTCCAGATTGAATGATATATCGCACAGTTGATCCCGGTTCTCAGAATTCGGAAATTTTACTCAGTTTCAAGTTCACAAAAGTACGATTTTTCATACAGTCAGATCGCACAAAAATCGTTCCTCATTTCTTATACTTTAGACTTGGATGGTTAAGTTCATATCGTAAGAGAATGATATATCGCTCAGTTGATCCCGGTTCTCAAAATTCGGAAATTTTATTCAGTTTCAAGTTCACAAAAGTACGATTTTTCATACAGTCAGATCGCACAAAAATCGTGCCTCATTTCTTATACTTTAGACTTGGATGGTAAGTTCATATCGTAAGAAAAAATCGTGTGTGCCAACCCTAAGGTCTGTTACCGAATTAGGTAGGAAAGTAATCAGGTACCTAATTTCTTCAAAGATGGGGAAAAAATCTACAAATTTCACGTAAGATGGAGCCTGAATTACTGTGCTATAAATACCTAACGTACTGTATTCATTATAGTAACGTGAGATACCTCAAGTCTGGTACACACTAATCCTAAGATTGTTCCTAGGTACTTCCAGATTGAATGATATATCGCTCAGTTGATCCCGGTTCTCAAAATTCGGAAATTTTATTCAGTTTCAAGTTCACAAAAGTACGATTTTTCATACAATCAGATCGCACAAAAATCGTTCCTCATTTATACTTTGGACTTGGATGGTAAGTTCATATCGTAAGAAAAAATCGTGTGTGCCAACCCTAAGGTCTGTTACTCTGGTCTGTTCATTGGTGAAATCTATTCAAATTTAATCAACAAATTATCAGACTACCAAAAAAGTTCTCTTCTTGTGCTCATCATTCCAAATTAAATTGATAATTTTGGTTTCTGAGGATTATTTTGGTTACCTAAAGAATCCTGTTACTTTTCGGCTACCTCTGGTCATCTGCTCGTAACTCAAAATTCGGAAATTTTATTCAGTTTCAAGTTCACAAAAGTACGATTTTTCATACAATCAGATCGCACAAAAATCGTTCCTCATTTATACTTTGGACTTGGATGGTAAGTTCATATCGTAAGAAAAAATCGTGTGTACCAACCCTAAGGTCTGTTACTCTGGTCTGTTCATTGGTGAAATCTATTCAAATTTAATCAACAAATTATCAGACTACCAAAAAAGTTCTCTTCTAGTGCTCATCATTCCAAATTAAATTGATAATTTTGGTTTCCGAGGATTATTTTGGTTACCTAAAGAATCCTGTTACTTTTCGGCTACCTCTGGTCATCTGCTCGTATTGCATAGGGAATTAATTCCAAATGTAATTCCCGGTTGAGGTCAAATAATCAGGATTTCGGCAATTATTGAGGTCTTTGAAACCCGGCAACAAGTAGCCGAAATTGACCAATGGAAAGTTATTTGATTCGGAAAGAAATGTTTGGTTACTTATAGGGTGGTCTTTATTTTGGACTATTGTTGAGTGAGTGAAACACACATCACTGACCTATTTGATCAATTGTCCTATAGTCCTATACTGTTATGGAGAAGATGACCCAAGATTCACTATAAAACTGCTTTAGTTACCGTGGTTTATCACCCTCAATTCGGCGACAAGCTATCCCCCTCACAGGCGACAAGCTATCCCCTCACAGGCGACAAGCTATCCCCTCACAAAGTCGATCCCGCATTCCCGCCTGAGTGGGGCCCTGGATGTTTCCTCCCATCCGAATAGTAAAATCGTTTTTTCTTTGTTCTTAGTTTGTTCGATTACTCACGAATTGCGAGCATCAAAGGGCTAACGCAGGGGTTTATCACTTATTACATCCATAATAATTGACCCATTCAACAAAATCTCATTTATTGTAATCAGAAAACGTTAATTGAGCCGATGGATAGCCCCGGCCAAGAATTCCTGTTGCGGTTAGGTTCCAGCCAAGTTGCGAAGTTGTGGATTGAGAGTTCGGTTAGCAGTCGGGTCGGAGGTTAGGACAGAGTGGAGATTGGGAGGAATAGCTATTGGGTGATGCCTATCTGCCTGTATTGACCTGTACTGTTACCGGAGAAGATAATACGGTACACCTACCTACCTCGGTTAGGTTCCAGCCAAGTTGCGAAGTTGTGGATTGAGAGTTCGGTTAGCAGTCGGGTCGGAGGTTAGGACAGAGTGGAGATTGGGAAGAATAGCTATTGGCTGTCTATCTGCCTGTATTGACCTGTACTGTTACCGGAGAAGATAATACGGTACACCTACCTACCTATAGGTGCCTGTTGGTAAGAAGGATAAAATTCCATACCTCGGCTGGGATTGAACCCACGCCCTCCTGTTTACCAGGCGAGCGCCTTGACCACTACACCTATAGGTGCCTGCTGGTAAGAAGGAGATGGAGGAGAGGAAGAAGAAGGAGGAGGAGATGAAAGAGGAGAAGCTGAAGATGAAAGAGAAAATGGAAGGAGGAAGAAGAAGAATTAGGAAGAGGATTAGGAGGAGGAGGAGGAGGAGGAGGAGGAGGAGAAGAAACAAGAGTAGAAGAGGAGCATAAGATAAAAGAGGGTTCTGAATTCTGATGAGTGAGATGGGTTAGTTATAGTTAGAGCCTCTAACTTAAACTTAGAGGTAACGAAGGTTACGAACTCACCTTAGGTGCATTCTCTTGACAACCAGTACTATACGATTGCCTACTGGAAGTATCCACACAGATACCTCTATCGCTGGCGTAGAGCTGATAATTTTAGGTACCTACATAGGTAGGTAGATAGGTACCTACATAGGCAGGTACCTACTTTTTTTTTTAGAATGCTTATCCTAGCATATCCCTTCGAGTAATTTTTCATGTTTTTTGAGTGCTTTTCTCTCATTTCATGTTTTTTGTCCTTCTTACTTTTTTCTCTCTCTCAAATTTCTCATATAGCATTTTCTTTTTTTACAGTTCTCCTTGCAGAGTCTTCAGATTATTAATCGAAATATGATTTCCATTTCCCGAGAAAGAAGAATGGTCTTGGGTACTGGGTGATTCCGGACTCGGATTGTCAGCAAAAATTAGAGCAGGATGTACTATCAGAAGAGGACTGAAAAGCCCCATTCCCCGACTTAAAAATGGGTCACACTTTCAAAGGGTTTGAATAGGTACTTTGAGGCACTTTTATATTTTCTAACAAGTCCAGATCGATTTGGTTTCGCAGCTGGTTCATTTAGCCAGGAAAAACGTCAGTATCTCTTGAAGGGCAGATGATTCTTTCTAGTTCGACTCAGAATTCTAGGTTCAGGCGGATTTATCCACTAGATCAGGCACAAGCGGTTCAATCTTCCTTTCCGTTCCGCATCTTGTAATGTAAACAGTATAAATAAGTAGTAGGTGTATCTCCCTTGAGGACGTCCAGTCTATTAAAAGGTCCTGAAACATTGGAAAAATCCTTGCATCTAGGGTTTGAATAGGTACTTTGAGGCACTTTTATATTTTCTAACAAGTCCAGATCGATTTGGTTTCGCAGCTGGTTCATTTAGCCAGGATAAACGTCAGTATCTCTTGAAGGGCAGATGATTCTTTCCAGTTCGACTCAGAATTCTAGGTTCAGGGGGATTTATCCACTAGATCAGGCACAAGCGGTTCAATCTTGCTTTCTGTTCCGCATCTTGTAAACAGTTTAAATAGTAGGTGTACCTATCTCCCTTGAGGACGTCCAGTCTATTAAAAGGTCCTGAAACATTGGAAAAATCCTTGCATCTTAAAAAACTGTCCAAATCTTAATGAACAATCAATCCAAATCGATGAGACTATAACAAGCAGTCGCACAACGTGTGAACATGATCAGAAACAATACCCCGTCAGATTCCAAACCATTCTTCCAACGCCATTGTTATCACAATTAGATACCTCTCTCTATCTTCACGATTAGTCCACGGTACTATCTCTGCAGGTATGAATGGACCTTAGGTTCTCCTTGCAGAGTCTTCAGATTATTAATCGAAATATGATTTCCATTTCCCGAGAAAGAAGAATGGTCTTGGGTACTGGGTGATTCAGGACTCGGATTGTCAGCAAAAATTAGAGCAGAATATACCTACTATCAGAAGAGGACTGAAAAGCCCCATTCCCCGACTTGAAAATGGGTCACACTTTCAAAGGGTTTGAATAGGGACTTTGAGGCACTTTTATCTTTTCTAACAAGTCCAGCTCGATTTGGTTTCGCAGCTGGTTCATTTAGCCAGGAAAAACGTCAGTATCTCTTGAAGGGCAGATGATTCTTTCTAGTTCGACTCGGAATTCTAGGTTCAGGGGGATTTATCCACTAGATCAGGCACAAGCGGTTCAATCTTGCTTTCCGTTCCGCATCTTGTAAACAGTATAAATAATAGGTGTATCTCCCTTGAGGACGTCCAGTCTATTAAAAGGTCCTGAAACATTGGAGACTATAACAAGCAGTCGCACAACGTGTGAACATGATCAGAAACAATGCCCCGTCAGATTCCAAACCATTCTTCCAACACCATTGTTGCCACAATTAGATACCTCTCTCTATCTTCACCATTAGTCCACGGTACTATCTCTGCAGGTATGAATGGACCTTAATTATCAAATAACCCCGAAATCTATTAATTATTATTTAAACAGTAGCCTATAGCTGATCAATTAATGAATAGGGCCAGATTTCGAACTGTGAATGATTAATTATTTTCACTTGCTCGATTAGTCTCCTAACTAGTTCTCAGAGGATTAGACAATGAACGCTTGGGAAGTAGTCAAGTTAGGAAGATATACACACGGAGTAATATTGCTCGACAAAATGATTTATTATTATTATTATTATTATTATTGTTTTTTTTTAGGTTTGATAGAGGGAACTATAACTGCTGCGGTCTTACCGTCCCGAAATCGAAGAGAGAAAGAAAACAGGATAGGAGAAAGCCAGCCCTTCCGAGAACGAACATTATCCGTTCAGAATAAAATCCGCCCCGGGCGGGAATCGACGGCCTAGCGCTTACAAGGCAGACATGCTACCCTTCAAGCTAACTATGGGCTGGCACTACAGATTTCGCCACACACAATGAGTTTTCGGCTTCAGTCCATTTCGACTGCCAATGGTAGTATGTAGGCACCTCTACCGATAATAATGATAGCCCCGGCAATGTTCTTATGAAGAGTTCCATCATCCTTCGTCCTTGTAGCACGCTAATGCTCCGGATCTTAATTATTAGGGAGTAAAGAACTTTATAAAGACCATTGGCCAAAGCATAAAACAGATAAAGCACCATGCAACAATCTCTAACCATTGTAGTCGACTTACCAATCAATGTATACAGGGTGAACAAGAAGTGAGAAAGAAATTCCTTCTTGTTTAATAAAATTCTTCAAGTTTCTCATCCAACATACAAAAAAAAGGTGACCAACCCACAGAGGTGTAAAAGAACCTTTGTTATGACCGCCACACACGTTCAAGCACGCTTGACAAGCCACCTGTCAAGCATGCTTGAACGTGTGTGGTGGACAGTACGTCTCTGTTCCAAAGTTAAATCCTCGAAATGTGAACCAGGGCAGACAAAACCAACCTCAGTGGTGCAGTGGTTAGCACGGTGGACTCTGAATCCTCCAGGTGGTTCGAATCCAAGTCAAGTCATAAAATTTAGCGTAGTGCATTAAGCGGGGTACGATATTTGTGACAAGCATTTATGATTAACACAATTAAAATTCCAGTGCAGATAAAACCAGTGTTCAAATTTTTTGGGACACCCTGTATGCTATTGGTATCTAAAATTAGCCGTGGCGCGATATATTGGTAATAGCCACAGTGCTAGTGATACATAGCGCCCCCGGCTTAATTACCAGGTAAAATGAAAAATCTGTAATAATAGAGTGTCCGTATTCTCATTTAATATGTAAATTTATGGCGAACCAGTCCCGTCTGAAAATGACCCTTTGCTACCGGTACTTGATACCCGTCAGATTAAGCAACGTTTCACGTGGTTAGTATCTGGATGGGTGACTATCTGGCTGGAATAATAGAGTGTCTGTACTCTCATTTAATATGTAAATTAATGGCGAACCAGTCCCGGTTGAAAATGATCCTTTGCTACCGGACCTTGATGTTCATCAGAATCATCAGTATTTAATATGTAAATTTATGGCGAACCAGTCCCGTCTGAAAATGACCCTTTGCTACCGGTACTTGATACCCGTCAGATTAAGCAACGTTGCACGTGGTTAGTATCTGGATCGGTGACTATCTGGCTGGAATAATAGAGTGTCTGTACTCTCATTTAATGTGTAAATTAATGGCGAACCAGTCCCGGTTGAAAATGCCGCTTTGCTACCGGACCTTGATGTTCATCAGAATCATCAGTACTCGGAACGGCTGGCTTTGTCCCATCCTGTCTTCCTTCTCTCTTCGATTTCGGGACGATAAGACCTTAGCAGTTACAGTTCCCTCTATCAAACCTCTTGGAAAAAAGACCTTAGCAGTTACAGTTCCCTCTATCAAACCTCTTGGAAAAAAGCCCTTAGCAGTTACACAATGACGACAAACCTCTACAAAAGATCGGCAGAAGTTAAACTGCTCCCGATGTTAAGCGTGGTTGATATTTCAGGTCATGGTGATGTGTGGACCCTGATCTACCACACCTCCGAGGCAGAAAAGGGGCCAGGGGGGGAGAAAAGGAACCAGCAAGACAGAAAAGGAACCAGCAAGATAGAAAAGGGGCCAGCGAGACAGAAAAGGGGCCAGCGAGACAGAAAAGGGGCCAAGGAGCCGCAAGTATCAACAGCCGGGCTCTTCACATTCTTCCATGGAAATTAGGTATACGTTCAGAATAAAATCCGCCTCGGAAGGCCTAGCGCTTACAAGACAGACACGATACCAACGAAGCTAACTAGGCTGGCTACAGCATTTTTAGTCCGTCCTTCCTTTATTATTACAATAGTAATAAAAAGGTATAAGGGAAGGACTATTGTATTCGCTTCAGAAATTAGGTATACGTTCAGAATAAAATCCGCCTCGGAAGGCCTAGCGCTTACAAGACAGACACGATACCAACGAAGCTAACTAGGCTCGCTACAGCATTTTTAGTCCGTCCTTCCTTTATTATTACAATAGTAATAAAAAGGTATAAGGGACGGACTATTGTATTCGCTTCAGTGTCGTCTGTGTTTCTGTCTGTCAGTTAGTCTGTCTGTTTGTTCCCATAGGACTTATCCACTGGCTTTGTCCTATCCTGTCTTCCTTCTCTCTTCGATTTCGGGACGATAAGACCTTAGCAGTTACAGTTCCCTCTATTAAACCTCTTGGGAAAAAAAGCCCTTAGCAGTTACACAATGACGATAAACCTCTAAAAAAGATCGACAGACGTTAAACTGCTCCCGATGTTAAGCGTGGTCGATATTTCAGGTCATGGTGATGTGTGGACCCTGATCTACCACACCTCCGAGGCAGAAAAGGGGCCAGGGGCAGAAAAGGAACCAGCAAGACAGAAAAGGGGCCAGCAAGACAGAAAAGGGGCCAGCGAGACAGAAAAGGAACCAGCAAGACAGAAAAGGAACCAGCAAGACAGAAAAGGGGCCAGCGAGACAGAAAAGGGGCCAAGGGGCCGCAAGTATCAACAGCCGGGCTCTTCACATTCTTCCATACCGACCCCGAGGCACAGGTTCAATCGAGTGTCTAATTATCGCAATTAAAAACTCCGATTCTCCCTCTGATATTGATATATATTTTAATAATTTTTCCATATCCATGATGATGCGTAGCGTTAGACCATCATCCGATATTGAAATATTGGGACTGATCTAGAATGAGGACTGTGTTGGTTTCAAGAGTCTTCGGATACGCTGTTCCCAGGTACGTTAGTCGATAAGTTTCGTTCTCAGAACGGCTGGCTTTCTCCTATCCTGTCTTCCTTATGTCTTTGCTTTGGGAACGATAAGACCTTAGCCGTTTGTTCCCAGGTACGTTAGTCGATAAGTTTCGTTCTCAGAACGGCTGGCTTTCTCCTATCCTGTCTTCCTTATGTCTTCGCTTTGGGAAGGATAAGACCTTAGCCGTTATAGTACACTCTATCAAACAAAGGCCAATGAGCATTTCAAAAACCCAATGGCAACGCGCCTGCTTGCCATGTTGTTCCCAGGTACGTTAGTCGATAAGTTTCGTTCTCAGAACGGCTGGCTTTCTCCTATCCTGTCTTCCTTATGTCTTCGCTTTGGGAACGATAAGACCTTAGCCGTTACAGTACACAGTACACTCTATCAAACAAAGGCCAATGAGCATTTCAAAAACCCAGTGGCAACGCGCCTGCTTGCCATGCAGAAGGTCCCGTGTTCAATTCCTCAAGTTGACACTCGTATTTCTATTTCGATTGCAGATATTTTAACGGGTTACTTTCTGTATTGTGTCTCATTTGGCCCATCGATGATCGATGAGGGACACAGTACAGGATGGGCATTTTGGCATACTACGACACAGACCTGTGAAGTCCAAAGGCGGAACATCTAGCTAGAGGACTGAAGACTCTTAATTTAAATCACGGATTTTCTCATGAAGTGGTTATTGAATCAACGAAAATTCTTTTGTTCAAAGATAATTCAGAGGTTTTGATAGAGAGAAACAATCGATAAACTTTATTGACGGACTGCCCAAAGTTTGGATTGCCAAATGACACAGCATAACTACTCAGACAAAAATTGTTACATTAAAACGAGATTTAAATGAACGGTCTCTTATCGTCCCGAAATCGAAGGGAGAAGGAAGACAGGATAGGAGAACGAACATTATCCGTTCAGGATAAAATCCGCCCCGGGCGGGAATCGAACCTTTTAACTATCATAGGTTCACAGTAATATTTGCAAAGCACTCAAAATTAAGAATTTTGAAGACGAAGAATCAATTGTATCATGAGTTACAAGTCCCCCTAATGTTGGGCAAATTCTTCAATGATTTGTTTCTCTCCAACTGTCCAAAGGTGTTACAGACGGATGTTGAGGATTCCTTGGACAGACAAAGTTACGAATGTAGAAGTGCTCAGAAGAATGGACAAGATCATGGAATTGGAATACACAATCAAGAAAAAGAAGTTAAAATATCTGGGACACATTCTCCGTGGGCCAAAGTACAAGTTGCTGAATGTGATACTGGAAGGAAAGATTGAAGGAAGACGAGGCAGAAGAAGAAAGTCATGGGGGGAGAAATCGGAGAGACTGGTATGGGTGTGCTGATCAAGAAGAATTGATGAGGATTGTGAGAAACAAAGACGAGATTGCCATCATGATTTCCAACTCCAACCTCCGATAGGAGAGGAACCTGAAGAAGAAGAACTGTCCAAATCTTAATAAACAATCAATCCAAATCGATGAGACTATAACAAGCAGTCGCACAACGTGTGAACATGATCAGAAACAATGCCCCGTCAGATTCCAAACCATTCTTCCAACACCATTGTTACCACAATTAGATACCTCTCTCTATCTTCACGATTAGTCCACGGTATTATCTGACTATCTCTGCAGGTATGAATGGACCTTAATTATCAAATAACCCCGAAATCTATTAATTATTATTTAAACAGTAGCCTATAGCTGATCAATTAATGAATACAGATTTCGAACTGTGCTGATCAATTAATGAATACAGATTTCGAACTGTGAATGATTAATTATTTTCACTTGCTCGATTAGTCTCTTAACTAGTTCTCAGAGGATTAGACAATGAACGCTTGGGAAGTAGTCAAGTTAGGAAGATACACACGGGTTTTCTCATGAAGTGGTTATTGAATCAACGAAAATTCTTTTGTTCGAAGATAGTTCAGAAGTTTTGATAGAGAGAAACAATCGATAAACTTTATTGATGAGCTGCCCAAAGTTTGGATTGCCAAATGACACAGCATAACCACTCAGACCAAAATTATGCTATTAAGGAGGAAGATAGCGCTCCGCCCCGCCAAGTCAAAATATGCGAGATGGATAAAATTAGCAAATGAGCACCAACAATAATGGTAATTTGTGCTTATTTATATCACTAAGGAAATAGTCAATCAATCAGTGAAGGAAATGACTACCAACCAAATGAACACTGGTACCAACTACCAACCCATCTGGGGCAATTGTAACGAGTAACAGCAATTAGGTAATTCCTGAATAAAATTGTGTAATTTATACATAATTCCTCCGATGTCTCGGAGACTTTTTTTTATTTATTTTTTTTAAGAGGTTTGACAGAGGGAACTGATTGTGGTCAAATTCTCAAATTATATGAGGATAAAATTCCATACCTCGGCTGGGATTGAACCCACGCTCTCCTGTTTACCAGGCGAGCACCAACGAGGCAGGTAATGATAATGATAGCCCCGGCAATGTTCTTATGAAGAGTTCCATCATCCTTCGTCCTTGCAGCACGCTAATGCTCCGGATCTTAATTATTAGGGAGTAAAGAACTTTATAAAGACCATTGACCAAAGCATAAAACAGATAAAGCACCATGCAACAATCTCTAACCATTGTAGTCGACTTACCAATCAATGTTTTGTATACAGGGTGAACAAGAAGTGAGAAAGAAATTCTTTCTTGTTGAATAAAATTCTTCAAGTTTCTCATCCAACCCACAAGGTGAACAACCCACAGAGGTGTAAAAGAACCCTTGTTATGACCGCCACACACGTTCAAGCATGCTTGACAAGCCGCCTGTCAAGCATGCTTGAACGTGTGTGGCGGACAGTACGTCTCTGTTCCAAAGTTAAATCCTCGAAATGTGAACCAGGGCAGACAAACCTCAGTGGTGCAGTGGTTAGCACGGTGGAGTTTGAATCCTCCAGGTGGTTCGAATCCAAGTTAAGTCATAAAATTTAGCGTAGTACATTAAGCGGGGAACGACATTTGTGACAAGCATTTATGCTTAACACAATTAAAATTCCAGTGCAGATGAAACCAGTGTTCAACTTTTTTTTTTTTTTAAAACCAGTGTTAAACTTAAAAAAAAAAAAACTTTCTTGGGACACCCTCTATGCTATTGGTATCTAAAATTAGCCGTGGCGCGATATATTGGTAATAGCCACAGTGCTAGTGATACATAGCGCCCCCGGCTTAATTACCAGGTAAAATGAAAAATCTGTAATAATAGAGTGTCCGTATTCTCATTTAATATGTAAATTTATGGCGAACCAGTCCCGTCTGAAAATGACCCTTTGCTACCGGTACGTGATACCCGTCAGATTAAGCAACGTTGCACGTGGTTAGTATCTGGATCGGTGACTATCTGGCTGGAATAATAGAGTGTCTGTACTCTCATTTAATATGTAAATTAATGGCGAACCAGTCCCGGTTGAAAATGATCCTTTGCTACCGGACCTTGATGTTCATCAGAATCATCAGTACTCGGAACGGCTGGCTTTGTCCCATCCTGTCTTCCTTCTCTCTTCGATTTCGGGACGATAAGACCTTAGCAGTTACAGTTCCCTCTATTAAACCTCTTGGGAAAAAAAGCCCTTAGCAGTTACACAATGACGACAAACCTCTACAAAAGATCGGCAGAAGTTAAACTGCTCCCGATGTTAAGCGTCCCTAGAGCCTAAATCCAAAGTTTCAGCCATTGGTCCGTGTGTCTGTCTGTCTGTAAACAAATACCAAACCCGGTCGACCTATATATCAAATTAAAGGTCTTTTTACGAGGAACACAAAAGTGGTGGTGCAAATTTTGTCCAGAGACCCATAAAGCCAAAAAAACTGGTTTTTGGGGGATTTTTTTCACATTTTCTCAAATAAATGTTACCTTCCAAATCCAAACCTGCAATGTCTTTATCACGGAGACGGAAAGAAAGAAAAGATGACCTTTTTGAAAGGATCACCTCTCATATGTTTGTTTGGAAAAAACGGAGTTATTTTCTGGACGTCTGGACTTCCATATCTACCCACCTCGTCTACAATTCTGACGGACAATCACCCTCTGATTTGATTGGTCCGGTAGATCTCTGATTTCCATTGTAGGAAATGACCGGTACCTATCAATTTAAATCGAACCTCTTCGGGCGATACAATTAAACCCAAAGGTAATAAAAGACGGGTAATTTCAATGGTTTAATAATTTCTTACCAAATCGAGGAATAATTACATGAGGAGTATGATTTTGTTTTCCAGTAAAGTAAGGAATATATTAGCACCAGTCGCGGAGCTTCAGTGGGGGACCAAGAACAGTGATGGATTTTAAAGGGATCCCAGTTTCCTTAATGCGCCAAATTGGTTTGGCAAATTTAATCAAATACCGATAAACCCTTCCAGAGTAATGGAGAAACAAACAATTTCCAGAAAAAAAAAACTATTGAAACAAGCAAAAATAAAAGGAAAATCACATTACTTTAATTCCTAATCTTCCTATAGGATAAGAATTTACAACTTGTTTCTCATTCATAATCCGCATTCTAAATGTCTAAAACGTAAATATGTAAAATATGTCACATTCACCAAACAGTAAATTTGTTACATCCACCAAACAGTAAATATGTCACATCCACCAAACAGTAAATGTGTTACATCCACCAAACAGTAAATGTGTTACATCCACCAAACAGTAAATTTGTTACATCCACCAAACAGTAAATGTGTTACATCCACCAAACAGTAAATGTGTTGCATCCACCAAACAGTAAATATGTCACATCCACCAAACAGTAAATATGTCACATTAATATGGTTTGTTAATTTGTTTGGCAGGAAGCGACCTCCATAGCCTTGTGGGTATGACGGGATTCAGACTAATTTCTCATTATTACTAAAAAAAAAGGAATAACATCAGAATTTGGACTAGATTCACTAGACTTGAATACCAGAGGTCCCGGATTCTATTCCCGGGGGAGTTGAAGTTTTTTCGGTTCTCTGTTTGGAGTTCGGGGTGCACTCATGCTCGTGAGGACAGTTGAGCAAATTCAATCGAGTAGTGACAAGTGGTGGCATTAGCAGTTAGTAGTGTAAAAGATTGATGATACGAGTACATGAAATCTAGGTTGCCCAAAAGGCAAATATTCACACCTCTCCTGATACCAACCACACGCAATGTTGCTTCAGTGAACCTTTAGGAACTAATGCAACGCCGCGCGCCGCCGGCTGAACTTGATCTTATTAAAATGATCTTGAAGATTCTCGAGAATCTTGAGTGAGCGTAATTAAACAAGCTTGAGTACCACGATTATTGCTTGATCTGCATTTGATTGCTTGGTATTTAAGAATGCAAATATGATTCCAATCTTTATACCCATAAGCAGCAAGGGGTATTTAAGAAGAAAAGAAGATAATTTTTATGATTTATTTGAACTTTTAAATTAAAAAAATCAAGTGATGGACATTGTTTAACCTTTTGAGACTTCATTTCCTCAAACGATAGATTGAAAATTCTGTAGCTTTGTGAAGGTCCATCATTTCAACCTACCTAGACTTCATTTCCTTCTTGTAAATTCGCTACAACCACTAAAACTTTGGTGACTCTCTCCACTAAAGGAACGAACTTGTCCACTCGAAAAAGGAGTTCGGACCCCCAGAAAGAGTTGAAGTAGCATCCACTAAATATGTAGTGAATCTGACTACGAGTTGCTCCAAAGCTCTTTGTTCGTCTTCAAGAAAGAAGAAGAAGAAAAAGGATTTGTTAGATCTTTTTATTTTTTACTTTCAATTTTCAATCCATTTACACATGTTCCTCGGACTTTAAAAGCTAGAACATCCAGAACTTTCAAAACTTTAATCCAACAATCCAAGACTTTCAAACCTTCAAAGGAAAGCGAAGATTCTCGATCAATGAATGGACAAAAGGGTTAACCAGTGATCACAATATGAAGCTGTTAGGAAGATTGAAGATGTTAAAGCTTAGAATATCTGAGCTGATCCTAAAATAACACTACGGATCTTATCTTGAAATTATGACGAATCCGAATCGCAAGGGCACTAAAGATAAAAACTCAATCCACAATATTCCACAGGTAGAACTCAAAGTTGTGGCAATGTTCATGATTGCACACCGCAGGTCCCGAGTTGAATTGCTTGGAATTTGGGGAGCACTGAAAATCTTTAACCATTCCGGCAGTCCGAGTCCCAGCAGCTAAGCAACGCTAAGCGTGGTTAGTATCCGGATGGGTGATTAGCTAGGAAATTGCGTGTTTCTGGCTTTTCCCGGCCGCACTCAGGATTGGTGAGGTTAACCTGGAAAGGCGGGTAGCTTGTCATTCAATGGGAGGTAAAACCCCGTAAAAACCTTGGCAGTTATACAGCGTTAAATCAATTGGGGTAAAGTGGATTGGAACACATCACATGCCTTCACGCACACTCTATCAGTCAAGGATCTAAGTTTACCTTGCCCTTGGGACCAATTTGAGGAAACCATTTACTGATGAAAATTTGTAATGAAACAATTAAAGGGTGTGCTATAATTATTTTCTACTAAGTATAAATTATGATTTTTTTACTCGATTTTTTTCTCCCTTATTTTTTACTTTCTATTACCTCCTCCTAGGTACTTTGTCATCGCTTAAAAGTAGTCCAAATTTTTGAAATCTATCAACATGATTGTCAACATTACGAAATCAAAAATAAGTGAAAATATTCGTTTTACTATCCCCTATTAAACCCTAAAATGCTTCTGTCTCCTATACCTTCACAAAGCATTGATGTTCTTAGCCTAGGTAGGTAGGTATCAAAAAGTGTCATATCTACATATCGACACCTTTAGTTTCTCTATTACCTATCTTATCCTGTGTCGTGTGATGTTCACACCAGATTTCTTTCTATAGGTACTAAATAATAAAGGTTTCCAGTTTATTGTGAACACTTGAGGGCAACAATTACACTCATTTGAGATTCTTTTTTTTTCCACTCTTCAATTCTTCTCGTATAATTGCGGACATGTAGCTGATTGTGCAGTATGCAATATTGCGGCCCACGATGGCGGCCCAACAAGAATTGCGGCATAAAGGAATGGGGGCGAAAAACAGATCCTGTCATTCCAGTAAATTTGCGGAAAAGCCGATTTTAAAAGTAACCGATTTCTCTATTTATTTATTTATTCTCTTTAGGTGGATGTGAATTTTTGTCGATATAAATTAAAGGGAAGGAAAAAACTAACTTTGCGGCCCTCTTACTGGAGCAAGACCTTGATATTCGTCTTCTATTGGGAACTTCAGCTCACAGTGATGCTGGAGGAAAAAACTAACTTTGCGGCCCTCTTACTGGAGCAAGACCTTGATATTCGTCTTCTATTGGGAACTTCAGCTCACGGTGATGCTGGTGGATTGATTAGTCATCGTTAATGACATTAGAAGAACGAGATCAAGCAACATTCTAAATATTCAAAGTTTAAATATTAAATTTTAAACAATGCGCTGAATAAACAGTGTCCGAAGTCAAATAAGGCGTTGTTAACCTTTCGCCAGCGTCACGAGATGAAGCATTACGATCTGAAACTCTAAAGTCTAAAGGTGTGTTCACATATAGGCGACGGCCTTTAAAGTGTGTCCAAACATGGTCGACCGGCAGTCGATCGATATCAATCGACGAGGAGAAACTATGTTATCAAGGCAGTGTGGACAGTTCAGTCAGCATCGATCGATGCACGATGGCCGGTCGACTAGGTTTGGACACACCTCAGGAGCCCGTTCCCACTTGTCAATTTCACCCGATTTTCGAGTGTCGGGTGTCTTGTAGGCAATGTAGTTTAAAGAGGGTGTTCCTACTACACACGACACGATTTTTTTCCACCAAAGACAAGTGAAAACGGGCTCTTGGGCTTGTCTCACGTGGAAGCGTAGATACGCGGCTTCCAGTAGAGCGTAGTCGCCTGCAAACCGAATCTATGAAAATGTAGAGACCCATCAAGCAAAAATATCTTCTGCCGCTCAAACCGTCTTTGACAGACCGAGGTCTCAACTGTCAGACGCTCTGAGCGTGAGTGGCCGGCATTCAGTGGAGACCAAATTTCAACGTCTTTCCTCACAGGGTTAAAGTTCCAAACTCACGGGGTCCACCTATACAAACAAAGTCTGAAAATTAAAAACCAAATTTTCGAAAATCATTGTTGTTCTATCTCAACCCAGAACCAAGCTACAGGTTTAGCTTTTGTTGTAACTTTTTATTGAGATTTTTTTATTAATGAATTATGTATGACTTTTTATTTCTGAGTTGTTATTTTCTTAAAGTTCTTTTGTAATATTTTTTTTTTCTTTTGTAATGTCATGTTTCGTTTTGACGAAGAAGATGAAATGTCATTGATTGTGTCATTAAGGGCCTCGCCGACATCAAGGGGTTAAGATGGTCATTAGTGGAAGAAAACGCTTGTTCAAAGATGGCATGACTGGGATACTAGCGTCTTATCATTAGCTTGGGGTTGATTTACCAGTCTCAAACGGATCACTGAAGCAATGTCGAGCGCTATTGATATTGATCAGGGTTAAAGTTCCAAACTCACGGGGTCCACCTATACAAACAAAGTCTGAAAATTAAAAACCAAATTTTCGAAAATCATTGTTGTTCCACCTCAACCAAGAACCAGGCTACAGGTACTTAGCTTTTGTTGTAACTTTTTATTGAGATTTTTTATTAATGAATTATGTATGACTTTTTATTTCTGAGTTGTTATTTTCTTAAAGTTCTTTTGTAATTTTTTTTTTCTTTCTTTTGTAATGTCATGTATCGTTTTGACGAAGAAGATGAAATGTCATTGATTGTGTCATTAAGGGCCTCGCCGACATCAAGGGGTTAAGATGGTCATTAGTGGAAGAAAATGCTTGTTCAAAGACGGCATGACTGGGATACTAGCATCTTATCATTGGCTTGGGGTTGATTTACCAGTCTCAAATGGACCACTGAAGCAATGTCGAGCGCTATTGATACGTTAAGTCGTGTCCACACCCACACCTAGTCCATACATCTATGTTGTCGAGGCAGTGTGGACGGTTCAGCCGACATCGATCGATGACCAGTCGACTATGTGTGGAGTGGACACACCTTTACGTAATATGGGTGATGTCCATATTTGCAATCGAAAAACGAGTACAATTTTTTGTCAATGGTGGGATTCGAACCCGGGACCTTCTGCATGGCAAGCAAGCGCGTTACCCCTGGACCAACCGTGCCCCCGGGACGGTCGGTCGAGGCAGTGTGGACGGTTCAGTCGACATCGATCGAGGACCAGTCGACTATGTGTGGAGTGGACACACCTTTACGTATTCGCGTTACCACTGGACCAACCGTGCCCCCGGGACGGTCGGTCGAGGCAGTATGGAGGCAGTGTGGACGGTTCAGCCGACATCGATCGATGACCAGTCGACTATGTGTGGAGTGGACACACCTTTACGTAAAATGGGTGATGTCTGTGTAATTATTGTCTATGTCTAAGCTCATAGGTATACTGGCTATTTGCAGGGTGCCCTCTATCCTCGAGAGGACAATAAAATTGAAAACCTGGTCGAAATTAGGTATACGTTCAGAATAAAATCCGCCTCGGAAGGCCTAGCGCTTACAAGACAGACACGCTACCAACGAAGCTAACTAGGCTGGCTACAGCATTTTTAGTCCGTCCTTCCTTTATTATTACAATAGTAATAAAAAGGTATAAGGGACGGACTATAATTGTATTCGCTTCGGTGTCGTCTGTGTTTCTGTCTGTCAGTCAGTCTGTTTGTTTGTTCCCATAGGACTTATCCAAACCTGGTCGACCTATATATCAAATTAAAGGTCTTTTTACCAGGATCACGAAAATGGTGCTGGAAATTTTGTCCAGAAAACCATAAAGCCAAAAAAACTGGTTTTTGCGGGATTTTTTTCACATTTTCTCAAATAGGTATTACCTTCCAAATCCAAACTTACAATGTCTTTATCACGCACACGGAAAGAAAGAAAAGATGAACTTTTTGAAAGGATCACCTCGCATATGTTTGTTTGGAAAAAACGGAGTTATTTTCTGGACGTCTGGACTTCCATATCTACCCACCTCGTCTACAATCCTGACGGACAATCACCCTCTGATTTGATTGGTCCGGTAGATCTCTGATTTCCATTGTAGGAAATGACCGGTACCTATCAATTTAAATCGAACCTCTTCGGGCGATACAATTAAACCCAAAGGTAATAAAAGACGAGTAATTTCAATGGTTTAATAATTTCTTACCAAATCGAGGAATAATTACATAAGGGGTATGATTTTGTTTTCCAGTAAAGTAAGGAATATATTAGCACCAGTCGCGGAGCTTCAGTGGGGGACCAAGAACAGTGATGGATTTTAAAGGGATCCCAGTTTCCTTTATGCGCCAAATTGGTTTGGCAAATTTAATCAAAATCCGATAAACCCTTCCAGAGTTATGGAGAAACAAACAATTTCCAGAAAAAAAACTATTGAAACAAATAAAAGGAAAATTACATTACTTTTCTTCCTAATCTTCCTGTAGGATAAGGAAAGTAAAAATACTCCAATTAGAATTTACAACTTGTTTCTCATTCATAATCCGCATTCTAAATGTCTAAAACGTAAATATGTCACATCCACCAAACAGTGAATTTGTTACATCCACCAAACAGTAAATTTGTTACATCCACCAAACAGTAAATGTGTCACATCCACCAAACAGTAAATATGTTGCATCCACCAAAAAGTAAATTTGTTACATCCACCAAACAGTAAATTTGTCACATCCACCAAACAGTAAATATGTCACATCCACCAAACAGTAAATTTGTTACATCCACCAAACAGTAAATTTGTCACATCCACCAAAAAGTAAATTTGTTAAATCCACCAAACAGTAAATTTGTTACATCGACCAAACAGTAAATATGTCACATCCACCAAACAGTAAATGTGTCACATCCACCAAACAGTAAATTTGTTACATCCACCAAACAGTAAATGTGTTACATCGACCAAACAGTAAATGTGTTGCATCCACCAAACAGTAAATATGTCACATCCACCATACAGTAAATGTGTTACATCCACCAAACAGTAAATGTGTTACATCCACCAAACAGTAAATGTGTTACATCCACCAAACAGTAAATGTGTTGCATCCACCAAACAGTAAATATGTCACATCCACCAAACAGTAAATGTGTTGACATCGACCAAACAGTAAATGTGTTGCATCCTCCAAACAGTAAATACATATGTCACATCCACCAAACAGTAAATATGTCACATCCACCAAACAGTAAATTTGTTAAATCCCCCAAACCGTAAATTTGTCACATCCACATCCACCAAACAGTAAATTTGTTACATCCACCAAACAGTAAATGTGTTACATCGACCAAACAGTAAATGTGTTGCATCCACCAAATAGTAAATATGTCACATTCACCAAACAGTAAATTTGTTAAATCCACCAAACAGTAAATTTGTCACATGAACAGTAAATTTGTTAAATCCACCATACAGTAAAAACGTTGTTTCCCATTTCCTTATCGTTTCCCATATAAATCGGTTTCCGATCTTCGCTTCTGAATCGTTCGATCGGAATCGAATCGTAATTATCGAACTTGATCCCATCTTTGTTGTTTCCTTCTTTTGATTCAGGTGAGTAAATGTGTTGCATCCACCAAACAGTAAATGTGTTGCATCCACCAAACAGTAAATTTGTCACATCCACCAAACAGTAAATTTGTTAAATCCACCATACAGTAAAAACGTTGTTTCCCATTTCCTTATCGTTTCCCATATAAATCGGTTTCCGATCTTCGCTTCTGAATCGTTGGATCGGAATCGAATCGTAATTATCGAACTTGATCCCATCTTTGTTGTTTCCTTCTTTTGATTCAGGTGAATATTAACATGACTATTTAAGTATACGACCGTACTCTGATAGATTGCACAATGCTTTCACAAAGTTTTAAAACCGATCAATCAATCATTTCATCATAAAATTCATACTCGGAAAATAGGGGTGGATCTAGTGATTAAGAGTACTAATTCTCAACCCGGGGGTGCTGGGTTTGAATCCTGGCCGGGGACGGAAATTTTCTGACGTTCCCGGATTCCCGGATAGACAATTAGACACTAATATTAACATGACTATTTAAGTATACGACCGTACTCTGATAGATTGCACAATGCTTTCACAAAGTTTTAAAACCGATCAATCAATCAATCATTTCATCATAAAATTCATACTCGGAAAATAGGGGTGGATCTAGTGATTAAGAGTACTAATCCTCAACCCTGGGGTGCTGGGTTTGAATCCTGGCCGGAGACGGAAATTTTCTGACCTAGGTATAATGTACGTTCCCGGATTCCCGGATAGACACTACATAGGTATAATGTAAAAAAATGTGCATTGAAGATTTGAAGTAGTAATGTAAGCCCTTACGAGGTACAAAGAAACAAAAAAACACGATTTTGTAGCAACAAAAACCCAGTCTCCTCTTACAAGTCCAAAGTTCTTTTATGCCATCAGTCATATTGCCCTGTAATACTTAGTCCTTTTGTGCTATAATTATTTTCTACTAAGTATAAATTATGATTTTTTTACTCGATTTTTTTCTCCCTTATTTTTTACTTTCTATTACCTCCTTGTTGTTACTTTGTCATCGCTTAAAAGTAGTCCAATTTTTTTTTAAATCTATCAACATGATTGTCAACATTACGAAATCAAAAAGCGAGTGAAAATGTTCGTTTTACTATCCCCTGTTAAGCCCTAAAATGCTTCTGTCTCTTATACCTTCACAAAGCATTGGTGTTCTTAGCCAGTAAATGTGTTGCATCCACCAAACAGTAAATGTGTTGCATCCACCAAACAGTAAATTTGTCACATCCACCAAACAGTAAATTTGTTACATCCACCAAACAGTAAATTTGTTAAATCCACCAAACAGTAAATTTGTCACATCCACCAAACATCTCGAAATAGGTACGATTAAATTCATAGTATTCACATTAAAAAAGAAAGAAAAATCGATTGATTATAAGTATTTGATCCAATAAAGTTCTGTCTGTATCATTAGAACCATTTAATTCCCTTCGCTTCTGAATCG
Organism: Diaphorina citri; assembly: GCF_000475195.1. Lineage (NCBI taxonomy): Eukaryota > Metazoa > Arthropoda > Insecta > Hemiptera > Psyllidae > Diaphorina > Diaphorina citri. Next base: position 95,929 of record NW_007377942.1, on the reverse strand, counting down.
TTGGATCGGAATCGAATCGTAATTATCGAACTTGATCCCATCTTTGTTGTTTCCTTCTTTTGATTCAGGTGAACATTAACATGACTATTTAAGTATACGACCGTACTCTGATAGATTGCACAATGCTTTCACAAAGTTTTAAAACCAATCAATCAATCAATCAATCATTTTATCATAAAATTCATACTCGGAAGAAAAAGATTTTTCAGAATCTAAATATTCTAAATTAATATGTACACGTATTTAAATACTGACTTCTAATGTAGACGAAGGAAAGATTTTCTTATGTGGGTATTTACAAGTAGGTATTTAAATACTGACTTCTTTTAATGTACCTATATTAGAACTATTGATACCCATAAATTAATACCTTTACCTATATGTATTGATGTATGATGTATCCAAATGATTTTGGTATGTATTTAGAGATCTCTAAATAAGAGTACATATATTTATACCTACGTATTTGGTCCTGATTTAAATAGGTATTCAAACGATAGAATAGGTAATTAGGTGTGCGTAGTTTTTCCTATTTGAAGTACCTATTTGGTAAAGGGTGTTGGCCCTATATTTTGCCCTATACTTTTGTGATGATTTAAAGTATTATGCAAGTTACTTGCTTATTAAGTTGATAGTTCGTTTTATTATGACCATTTAGTTGATATAATATAAATTATGTGGTGTGTAACTTGGAATTTGGTTCTAGTTGGTTTTGGGCCAGAGTCTAGACGTCCAGACATTGTCGATATAGAGTGGCAGGATTCTCAAGAATTTCTTAGTTCTTCAATCTTCACATCCACCAAAAAACAGTAAATTTGTTACATCCACCAAACAGTAAATCTGTCACATCCACCAAACAGTAAATTTGTTACATCCACTAAACAGTAAATTTGTGACATCCATCGAACTGGCACTTGACGGACTTGGGACCCGTAAAATTCCATTGTTGGTCCACACTGTAAAAATCAATAATGCACGAAATTACACAAAAACAAACCCATATTAAGGCATCAATAAAAAACCAAGTTTTTTAAATGATTTTTTTTTCGACAGAACTTTTTTAAATCAAATCAATTTTAAATATAAAAATGATTAGGAGGTAACAGTTCTGTCTGGTTTTGGGGATTTTTAATTCAGATTCGAATTCGACTGATGAATTAAAATGATTAAAATAACCTATTTTGGTTAGGAACATATTCAGGGTGGTCTTGTTCGTTATCGGGGGAAAATGGTTTTAGTTTTATTAAAGTCTCAGTGGAGAGGACGGTTTTCGCACATTGCTAAAATTACACCTGCCAGCGGCGATAGCACGTTGAATGAACCAGTTCTCTGACGGGGATCACTGAAGTTAAGCAACATTGAGCGTGGTTAGTATTCGGATGGTGACCGGGCAATTCTGCTGCCTGGCTCTTCCTGGTTCCACTCAGGCTGGATGAGATTAATTTGAGGAGCCAGGTAGCTTATGAAGGGTAAAACTGAATGAAGGGTAAAACCCGTCACTAAAACCTTGGAGGTTATACAGTGACGGGTTTTGTGCTGGGGTTAACAAAAAAAAAAATCGATCATCTGTCCCCGAATTACAATTCCACCAATATGACCACCCTGTATGTATTTAATACATTCGGGATAATTTGTCTGAAATGAATCTACACCAAAAATTAATTACAATTCCACCAATATGACCACCCTGTATGTATTTAATACATTCGGGATAATTTGTCTGAAATGAATCTACACCAAAAATTAAGAAAATTACAGAACAGAAATGAGAAGAAATCTTTTAGTTTTTATTCTTTTCTCAATATTAATAATCATTGATACAAGTGATTACCTATTAGACGTATTGTGTGTAGGCATGAAAAGGTATCGAACCAAGAACCATGACAACACGTGGGCCGAACCGTCAAGGGAATAAGTTCAGGTGGTAAGGATTTTAGATTTTAGAGGGCTGGGTGAAACTGAGCAAGTGGCTGAAGACAAACTTGTTGATTAGTATGTCCCTCATCAGATGGGAGGAAAGAGAAACAGACCATAACCCCTAATTGGAGGCTGTGTTTTGGCGTATTGTAGAGGTAAGAGCTACCAAAAATTAAGGAAATTACAGAACAGAAATGAGAAGAAATCTTTTAGTTTTTATTCTTTTCTCAATATTAATAATCATTGATACAAATGATTACCTATTAGACGTATTGTGTGTAGGCATAAAAAGGTATCGAACCAAGAACTTCGACAAGTCGTGGGCCGAACGGTCAAGGGAATAAGTTCAGGTGGTAAGGATTTTAGATTTTAGAGGGCTGGGTGAAACTGAGTAAGTGGCTGAAGACAAACTTGTTGATAAGCGAAAAGCCGAAAAGTCCATGATCTGTTAGAGTTTTGTAAGTTTTACCTATCCCAAAAACTTCTATGAGTGGTAGACAGGGGAAAAAGAGGCCCCTAAAGTAAAAAAAATCCCCTTGAGGTCTTACAGTTACAGTTTGATCAATACACCACAGCCCCTCAAAAGAAAAAAAAGTTTTGAAACTTGTGATTCAAAGCTTCGATTCCAATTCTCAGTAGCGAAATAAAAAAGTTAAGAGGCTTACTGGCGTTTTCGTAGCACAAAGATGTTTTTCGAGCTTCCGTGCTAAACATCTCTTTTCTGAGTGAGTTTTTCGGTTTTGTTGTTCATAACTTCTCAGGTTGATTCATTCCCTCAAGATAGGCGTGTTGCCGAAAACCTGAGCTATTGCCTGGGTATTGCCTTAGAGGTAATTTTTAAGAGGGGGGTTTCACGTTACACTTACACACGGGTCTTACTGCGTGGTTTGAGTATTTGATAGGGGCCGTTGGTCGAGAGACAGTTTCCTCGTGACTATAGTAGAATCCTGTAGGTATGTGGATTTTTTTCCCTTCAAAAAAAGGACCTTTAAGGGTCGATCGAACCCCTAAGTCCAACCAGAAAATTTAATTTGAATACATTTTTTGGTACTTTTTAAAAATCCGTCGAATCGTTGAAGAATTTCCTCTTATTCTATTTCAGCAGAGGGAGCAGCTGGCAGCACTAAGGGAGCATACCAACAAGGAGCAAATCAAACGCCATAAGGAAGCTATGGAGAAAAAAATCTGGTGTGAACATCTGGGTTGTGAAAGTTCGATCAATACTTGAGATGAGACCGTTGACTAAAATTGTTTGATTTTAATATTTTTAATTAATTAGAATTGGTACTTCATATAATCTGGAGCCAGCATACATTATCCATAACACTTTTTATTTATATTTATAAAAAGTGTTATGGATATGATGTAACCTTAAAATATTCTATGTCTCGGGCTGTGATTGAACTCATGCCCTCCTGTTTACCAGTCGAGCGTCTTGACCACTACACCACCGAGACAGGTTGATGCTAGCCTGGCTAGGGGACGTTAAACAGAGAGTGGATTAGTGTCTGGCTGTGGGACTATAAACAGGGAGAAGAACAGCTAACCCTATCCAGCCTAGCTCCTGAATTTTAACACTTTATTATTACTCGTAGTGGATGCGACCAGTTTACCGTATTTATAAACCTGAAGAATTGACTCTCTTATAATTTATAATTGTTAATGTGTAAAAGTAATGCTTTGTGTGACACAATCCGCAGATCAGATTTAAAGCTTGTGAAATCGAATGGACTGTTTAGTTTGGTATTCTTTCCACATCAAGATTTTGGCACACCCTGTCTGTTTATTACAAGGGAAGGACTTGTTCCTAATTTAGAGAGAAAAAAAAAGCTCAAAATGCATTAATAAGAAATGTACTTGTAGATTTTTATTGCAGTCCTACCTTGAATACAGGGTGGTCAGGAAACTTTGTCAACGAAGAATGAGGGAGGTACCCCGAATCGAATCAATACTAGAACAAAGGTAGCTTTTACTCTGCGAAGAGTAAAAACTACCTGTGTTCTTCTTTTCAAGATGAATCTTCACAAAGTCACGTCAGAATCTAGCAATATGAATCAATACTATTCAAGTAGCTTTTACTCTGCGAAGAGTAAAAACTACCTGTGTTCTTCTTTTCAAGATGAATCTTCACAAAGTCACGTCAGAATCTATCAATAATTATGAATCAATTATGAATCAATACTATTCAAATTCAAATTGCCAGCAGTAACCGCTCGTTGAATGCACCACTTGTCAATGGATCACTGAAGTTGGGCAACATTAAGCGTGGTTGGTATAAGGATAGGTGACCGTCTGGAAAAGCCCGCAACAATCACTTATTGTTAGCTTATTTTCGTTACTATCTTAAGCTGTGTCCACCTGTCCACAACTCCAAACATAGTCGACGGCCTTCCACACTGCCTCGATAACGTAGTTTCACTTCGTCCATTGACGGCCGGTTGACTATGTTTGGACACACCTTCAGATTGTTCCACGACGTTAAACCCCTGGACATTCATGTAAAATCAACTTTAACTCCAATTTTAACTTGAATTGCCCCCATCTCACTGCCACCCTGTATAGTTCAGTAAATATGCACACCTAAGCTGGACATTCATATAAAATTAAAATCTTTCTTCAGAATCAGAAAATTCTTTATTGGTTAGGTATTGATTAATGCACCTCGTCTATAGGGTGATTCATTTTAAATTTAATGTAAACAATTTAATCTTGGGACTATTAAAAAAGAAAAAAAAAAACAACTGATTTTATCCTGAACGGATAATGTTTGTTCTAAAAACGGCTGGCTTTCTCCTATCCTGTCTTCCTTCTGTCTTCAATTTGGGGACGATAAGACCTTAACAGTTGCAGTTCCCTCTATCAAACTTCTTGAGAGAAAAAAAAAGTTACAGCCATTGAATTTGTTTGACTTATGAATCTATGTAAATTAATGAAACTTCTTTTAAACTCAACTCAACTTCTTTTAAACTCAACTTATCTTTTTTATTCAATAATCTCAAAAACTTAAATTCTAAAAAATATAAAAATCAAAACAAAACATTAAAATTATCCCGCCTTGACAACAGTTGCCATCAGCTGATCCAATCACATATGATTGGATCATGATAAGGCAACTGATGTCGCGGCAGGATTACACGATGCGTGCATCGTGCGGACCAGCCATCCTTTGTTATTTTTCCTTGGGCCTTGTACTTCAAGTAGGGGGGCACCTACACATTGGACATTGGTTTGTTGAGTGCACCCTGTAAGTACATAGGTACTGATTTTCTCTAATCACGATCGAATAAACTACGGGCTAAAAAATTCCCGGAGGGACGGACCCAGCTTGTTTTTTACTTTATTAGTGGATGCGACAATTTCTCAAATTTTGGCAATGTCCAAAATTTATTAGCGTAAACTTACTTCAAGTTAATTTTCTTATGGATAACCTTAACTCTTTAGACTGCTGGAGTAAAGGGAGTTATCAGTCCTATACTTGCAGTATAAACAAGGTATATTCTATTCTTAACTTACGAACTTAAAGTTATCATCTTCCTCTACTTATGTAGTAATTAAAGAAATTCTCCATAAGTATAATTTGAATATTTGACCACAGTATAATAGTAGAATAGTCTACTTTTGGAGTAAAGGGACGGGCGTTTCAGCCCATAGTGGAGACTATGTAGAGGTACCTAGGTTAGGTACATAGGTAACATAGGTAATAATAATAATAATAGTGCTTATTTATACTGCTCGCAAAGGACTGAAAAGTCCCTTTACTCTAGCAGTAGGCTACTACTATTAGTGTGGTCAAACTCTCACATTATATTGAGGATAAATTTCCATACCTCGGCTGGGATTGAACCCCCGCCCTCCTGTTTACCAGGCGAGCGCCTTGACCACTACACCACCGAGACAGGTGAGGTACGTAGATCTAGGACTCTATAGGAGGTAGAATAGACTACACTAACCAGTCACAAGAGTCATTAACGAAAATAATCCCGTGACTCAACGAATGAGTAAATGAGTGAGTCGAACATGAATGCGTAAATGAATGAGTCATGAATGAATCGCCTGAATGAATGAAATCCACTAATTACTATCCGCGAGGTCCAATAATTACTATTCGTCTCTTGTGAACCTAGGAGATGAGGTGTCCGTTCTTTAGGTAGGAACTCCCGGGCGAGATTAGGGCAGAGGACCAAAATGTAGGACACCGAAGATTGGGTGCCGAAATTGGCCTCACGCAAAACGAGTTCTAAGCTTAAACAATTTTGAACTTTGGTAGTTTATCTGGCTCTAATTACTATCCGCGAGGTCCAATAATTACTATTCGTCTCTTGTGAACCTAGGAGATGAGGTGTCCGTTCTTTAGGTAGGAACTCCCTGGCGAGATTAGGGCAGAGGGCCCAAATGTAGGACACCGAAGATTTCAATTGGTTGCCGAAATTGGCCTCACGCAAAACGAGTTCTAAGCTTAAACAATTTTGCACTTTGGTAGTTTGTCTGGCTTTTTTTTCGAGAGGTTTGACAGAGGGAACTGTAACTGCCAAGGTCTTATCTTCCCGAAATCGAGGAGAAGGACAGGATAGGAGAAAGCCAGCCGTTCCGAGAACGCACATTATCCCTTCAGGATAAAATCCGCCCCGGGCTGGAATCGAACCCGCGGACTAGAGCTTACAAGGCAGACGCGCTACCAACCAAGATAGGCTAGGCTGTGGCCGTTTCAGTTTAGTTTTGGGAAACGTGCAATAGAGTCCTTCGTCCCATATTCGGTCCTACATTTGACGTTTCATAATGTATCGCCCTAATTGGTTCTTCCGGCCAAGATGTAATACCTATTTAGACCAAGACGGCGATGATTCAGCACATTGTGAGTTCATTCATTCAGACCGCTGTCGGATCTTTTGTTCCGAGGAAGACTAATAGGTTGGAATTAAGACTAAGAATTAACAAGGCAGGCATGGATCATGTTGTGTGTACAGTTGTACTAGGGTTCTATTTTCCTCTCCGAACTTCCCCTATTCTGAAGCTCGTTTTCCCTTCTCTCTCCGCTTTCGGGACGACTACATCTTATTACAATTCCCTCGATCAAACCTCTAAAAAAAAATGGTCGAGTTAAAACTGGGAGCTCATGTCGTTTGTTCAAGACTATCCTCTTTCTTTTTCAGCAAAAGGAGCAGCTGGCAGACAGCACTAAGGGATCATACTCTCAAGGAGATCGCGTTACATAAGGATCAAATCAAACGCCATAAGGAAGTCATTAAAGAGAAAATTTCCTACATCAAAGGATCAAAATATCAAATGGAAGATTTTCTTACAACGGCCCCAATGGCGCAATCCTAACACATCCCAGAAGGCTGATCGACAGTCGAAGAATTAACACTGAGAATGAGGAACAAAAAGTCTTAATCATAAGAAAATCCTTTGGATGTTCAATTGTAGAAATACGAGTATTCAGGGTGGATCATACTTATTATGTTCAGACCTGGATCATATTGTGTGTACAGCTAAGCTTGCCGGCCTAGCTAACTTGGAGAGCAAAGCGCCTTTCCTGTAAGAGCTAGGGAAAAAGATTTTTCAGAATCTAAATATTCTAAATTAATATGTACACGTATTTAAATACTGACTTCTAATGTAGACGAAGGAAAGATTTCTTTATGTGGGTATTTAGGTACAAGTAGGTATTTAAATACTGACTTCTTTTAATGTAAGTATATTAGAACTATTGATACCAATAAATTAATACCTTTACCTATACCTATGTATTGATGTATGATGTATCCAAATGATTTTGGTATGTATTTAGAGATCTCTAAATAAGAGTATACTTATATATTTATAGGTACCTACGTATTTGGTCCTGATTTAAATAGGTATTCAAACGATGGAATAGGTAGGTAATTAGGTGTGCGTAGTTTTTCCTATTTGAAATACCTACCTATTTGGTAAAGGGTGTTGGCTCTATATTTTGCCCTATACTTTTGTGATGATTTAAAAGTATTATGCAAGTTACTTGCTTATTAAGTTGATAGTTCGTTTTATTATGAACGATTAGTTGATATAATATAAATTATGTGGTTTGTAACTTGGACTTTGGTTAATCATCGCGGGTTCGATTCCCGTTTGGGGTAAACTTTATGTCAAACAGATAAGTTTAGTTCTCGGAACGGCTGGCTTCCATCTGTCCATTCCTTCTCTCTTCGATTTTGGGTCGATAAGACTTCGTTCACTTCGTTGTTACAGTTCTATCTATCATTTATTTATTTATTTATTTATTTATCTTTTATCTATTTAATGTACCTACCTTCCTACATTAATGTCCTCTTCTTCAAGATCAAAGGCTACAAAAATTGGAGCAAGAAAATCGATCCTTTCAGGGGGCCGGGCACAAAAAACTACATTTTCGACCATCCTGTAGTTTTGGGCCAGAGTCTAGACGTCCAGACAGTCACCCGACCAATCGCTCACCATACTTAACTTCAGTGTGAAAGAAACTTTGATCTACCAGACTTTACTTGAGTAACTAGAGAGTTCTTTTACTCCAGATACATAGTTACTACAGTACTACTATTATTGGCATCAAATGTCACTTTCTAGCACTAAACTTCTCTTGACAAAACCATTAATATTGCCAGCTCTTAAATTTCATGACTTGACTTGGACTCGAATCACCAAATTCCATATTCAAAGCCCACCGTGCTAACCAGTACACCACTGCGGTTGGTCAATCAAACAATCTCTCTAATTAGGTCAGTCGAACTCAAACATGCCCAGGTCGATAACTGGTACGCAAATTTCCCAAGTACCTACCAGTCCTCGACACGGTCTCTTTTACAGGTTTAATTAAGTCCCAGCCCCATTCGGTTGCAAATGAGCTTGGCTTGCAGTCTGTAATAGTGAAAACCATGTAACCGGGTTTGACAGCTTGTTTGTCAATCATTTGATTGTGTGTACAGCTAAGCTTGCCGGCCTAGCTAACTTGGAGAGCAAAGCGCCTTTCCTGTAAGAGCTAGGTCGCGGGTTCGATTCCCCTTTGGGGTAAACTTTATGTCAAACAGATAAGTTTCAAATTGGCGATGAACTACCCGTCTCCCTATGTCACGCTTACTCAGCCTGAGAGGGGCGGGAAAAGCGATTGACCAGAAAGACCAGATGGTCGCGATTGACCAGAAAGACCAGATGGTCACCCACCCGGATACCAACCCCGCACAACGTTGCTTAACTCAGCAATCCATTGGAAATTAGTACATTCAACCTGCTATCGCCGGGCTCCGCGCCTTTTACTTTATTACCAACCTCAGTGGTGCAGTGGTTAGCACGGTGGACTTTGAATCTGGAGGTTGGTGGTTCGAGTCGAAGTCATGTCATGAAATTCAGCGTAGTAATCGTAGTATATTAAGCGGGGAACGACATTTGTGACGAGCATTTATGCTTAACACAATTGTCTACCAACCTCAGAATATCAGAAGGCACTTAAAATTGAAAGACCCATGGTACCCCATGACCCATGGTGGAACAGTCTCCCCTACTTTTGTTTAAAAGTACTTATTATGCAAGTTAGTTGCTTATTAAGTTGATAGTTCGTTCTATTATGAACGATTAGTTGATATAATAATAATTATGTGGTTTGTAACTTGGAATTTAGCCCTAGTTGGTTTTGGGCCAGAGTCTAGACGTCCAGACAGTCACCCGACCAATCGCTCACCATACTTAACTTCAGTGTGAAAGAAACTTTGATCTACTAGCAAGAGAGTCCTTTTACATCAGCTAGTTACTACAGTACTACTATTTTTGGCATCAAATGTCACTTTCTAGCACTGAACGCCTCAACAAAATCATTAAACATTGCCAGCTCTTAAATTTCATGTCTTGACTTGGACTCGAATCACCAAATTCCACATTCAAAGCCCACCGTGCTAACCAGTACACCACTGCGGTTGGTCAATCAAACAATCTCTCTAATTAGGTCAGTCGAACTCAAACATGCCCAGGTCGATAACTGGTACGCAAATTTTCCCAAGTACCAGTCCTCGACACGGTCTCTTTTACAGGTTTAATTAAGTCCCAGCCCCATTCGGTTGCAAATGAGCTTGGCTTGCAGTCTGTGATAGTGAAAACCATGTAACCAGGTTTGACAGCTTGTTTGTCAATCATTTATACGCATACTTAACTTCAGTGTGAAAGAAACTTTGATCTACTAGCAAGAGAGTCCTTTTACATCAGCTAGTTACTACAGTACTACTATTATTGGCATCAAATGTCACTTTCTAGCACTGAACGCCTCAACAAAATCGTTAAACATTGCCAGCTCTTAAATTTCATGACTTGACTTGGACTCGAATCATCAAATTCCATATTCAAAGCCCACCATGCTTACCAGTAGGTATGGTCAATCAAACAATCTCTCTAATTAGGTCAGTCGAACTCAAACATGTCGATAACTGGTACGCAAATTTTCCCAAGTACCAGTCCTCGACACGGTCTCTTTTACAGGTTTAATTAAGTCCCAGCCCCATTCGGTTGCAAATGAGCTTGGCTTGCAGTCTGTAATAGTGAAAACCATGTAACCAGGTTTGACAGCTTGTTTGTCAATCATTTAATCTCCTCTCAGATTTCCCTTGTCCATAAAATTAAAGTTGATAAAAATAAGGACTCTGAAATTAAAAATAAAATAAAACGAGGAATTCTCTCCGTATACAGGTACTAGGTCCGTTAAAAATGGCACTCGATAATGTGGTTGATTATTTTATCAGAAATATAGACAGGGTGCACCAGAAGATTGTGTCACGTGAACTACAAGTAGTTCAGAGTACCTCCATCTGTGAAAACAAGGTGCGTGAGACTCCACAAGAGGCAAGAGAATGAAAACATGAGTGATTTTTCTTTAAATTGAATGTTTTGTCCAATTTTCATCAAAATCGGACCTTTTTTCATTGCTCTTTATTTAGGAAGATTGTGTCACGTGAACTACAAGTAGTTCAGAGTACCTCCATCTGTGAAAACAAGGTGCGTGAGACTCCACAAGAGGCAAGAGAATAAAAATATAAGTCTGTGTGATTTTTCTATAACTGAAGGTTTTGTCCAATTTTCATCAAAATTGGACCTTTTTTCATTGCTCTTTATTTAGGTATCTACAAGAGTCAAAAGATTGGCCCTGAATTTTAACACTTTATTATTACTCGTAGTGGATGCGACCAGTTTACCGTATTTATAAACCTGAAGAATTGACTCTCTTATAATTATTGTTAATGTGTAAAAGTAATGCTTTGTGTGACACAATCCGCAGATCAGATTTAAAGCTGAGAAATCGAATGGACTGTTTAGGTGAATATTCTTTCCTCTTCAAGATTTTGGGACACCCTGTCTGTTTATTACAAGGGAAGGACTTGTTCCTAATTTAGAGAGAGAAAAAAAGCTCAAAATGCATTAGTAAGAAATGTACTTGTAGATTTTTATTGCAGTCCTACCTTGAATACAGGGTGGTCAGGAAACTTTGTCAACGAAGAACGAAGGGGGTACCCCGAATCGAATCAATACTAAATCCGCCCCGGGCGGGAATCGAACCCGCGGCCTAGCGCTTACAAGGCAGACGCACTACCAACTAAGCTAACTAGGCTGGCTCCCTAGATTGAAAGTTATAGAGCCTCTAGATTTGCCCCTGGCCCAACACCGATGCTCCTTCGCACATTAACAAGTAGCTTTTAGTGTCAAATAACAGCGATACAAATGTTCATTACCAGACCTCTTGACGAGGCTTAGATCAAGATATCTTCGCTGTAGAGTATTACACATAGCGTAAGGATTGTCCAGCAAAATGTTGAAATAAGCACGGTAGCTTTTGCTGTGGACCTAGTGTGCCCCTCCTGCCCCTTGGTGTGGTGCACCATCTGGGTACTATCCCAGTTTCACTTCTTTCTTTCAAGAGGTTTGATAGAGGGAACTGTATAACTGCTGAGGTCTTATCGTCCCAATATTGAAGAGAGGATTCAGACTTATGTGGCGTATGGTACAGGTGGGCCAATAAATGGTACGTTTTTTAGGTGGGCGAATAAATGGTACACTTACCCTATTTAGACCAAGACCGCGATGATTCAGCACATTGTGAGTTCATTCATTCAGACCGCTGTCGGATCTTTTATTCCGAGGAAGACTAATAGGTTGGAATTAAGACTAAGAATTAAGAGGACAGGATAGGAGAAAAGTTGTTTAGGATAAAATCCGCCCCGGGTGGGAATCGAACTCTCGTCCTAGCGCTCGCAAGGCAGACGCGCTTTCCTCCAAGTTAATTAGGCTGACAAGCTTGTAAACGCTAGGTCGCACGTTCGATTCCCGTAATGCTAAACAACAAAATATGTTTTAAATAAACAGAATAGATAAGGTTCGTTCTCGGAACGGCTGGCTTTCTCCTATCCTGTCCTCCTTCCTTCGCTTTGGGACGATAAATCCTTAAGCACTTTCAGTTCCCTCTATCAAACCTCTTGAAAAAAAAAACGAGGAAAAAAACTGAGTTAGCCACGGTTTTTCCCTTCTCTAAAGGCATTTCTCTGTCAGCCCATGAGTCTACACCGTCATTTCACAAGAATATAGAAAGGAAAAATGTGACTAAACTATCCCAAATGGGCCGGTACCTAAAAGACAATAATATATAGGGTTTCATTGTATTAATGAACTTACAAACACACACACACACACAAACACACACACACACACACACACACACACACACACACACACACACACACACACACACACACACACACAAACACACACACACACACACACACACACACACACACACACACACACACACACACACACACACACACATAGTTTACACACGTTAAACATATACGGACACTACGGACAGAGATATGAAAATGAACAGACACTTAATAGCTACCAAGGAGTTAAATGCTTCGTTATCTGCTGGATCTCCAACTATACAATAGAGAAGCTGCTAAATACAAAAGATTTTTTATTATTACTATTTTTTCGAGACAGCTGCTAGTGCTGCTACTAAATTAATCTGCCTGCGCCGTAGCATGCCCATTGCCCATCGGTTAGTATGTCCCTCATCAGATGGGAGGAAAGAGAAACAGACCATAACCCCTAATTGGAGGCTGTGTTTTGGCGTATTGTAGAGGTAAGAACTGAATTTTTACTCTGCCAGTCTTGTTAGCTTGGAGGGTAGCTTGTCTGCCTAGTAAGCGCTAGGTCGACCAAAGTTCATCATTGTTACTTAGGTACAGGAAAGACAAGTTTGGTACCTTCGCTTCGTAATCTTACAATGTAAAAAAGGAAAAAAAAGCCAAGTTAGTTAGTTAGCTTGGTTGGTAGCGCATCTGCCTTGTAAGCGCTAGATCGAGGAACGATTCCCGCCCGGGGGATATTTTATCCGAAATAGATAAGGTTTGTCCTCGGAACGGCTGGATTTCTCCTATCCTGTCTTCCTTCTCTCTTTGATTTCGGGACAGTAAGACCTTAGCAGTTACAGTTCCCTCTATCAAACCTTTTCTCTCTCTCTCTCAAACAATTTTAAGTCCCATCTTCGTGTAAAGACCCTGTTCTAATGTGGTGGCGTGTTTTATAAACAAAGCTAAGAATAATAATAATTAATTAAAATAAAAGTGTTACATATAACTAAATAAAAAAAGTGAGAATGATTTGAAAATTCCAATTATTCCAAGGGCTACACTACAGGCTACAGGCAGGGTATCGCGCCTATGATTAGAAACTCATTAAAGAATCCTAATTATTTGGAGTCTCTCTGGAATGAGAAGAATGTGATGGAGGTATCCTAACCATATTCTGGAGGAGCCTAGAAATGAGAACGATACTTAGGTACCTACCCAATAGTCATTTATTTACCTGTTTACTCGGTTTTATTATCCACTATTTTATTTATATTTTTTAAAATGCAGACCTAGGCCGCGGGTTTGATTCCCACCTGGGGCGGATTTAATGTTCGTTCTCGGAACGACTGGCTTTCTTCTATCCTGTTTTCCTTCATATGGTATAGTCTGGTACAAGTAGCCAAACTCTGTGGTGGTTACACGTTGGACTTCAGATCTGGAGGTTAGTAGTTCGAGTCCAAGGTATTGACGTTTAGTGACGTGAGGGGGGTTTTATACCTTCTCTTCGGTGACAAGCGGCCCGCCTCACAATAACCTCACCCAGACTGAGTAAGGCCTGGAAAAGACATTGTCCAGATGGTCACCCATCCGTATATCAACCAATCACAACGTTGGTTAACTTTCATTGAACTATTGGGAACAGATGCGTTCAACATGATATCACAGCTCTCAAGGGAACATAATTTGAATTCCCGCGCTAGGATCCAGAGATAACATCAAACAAGTTAGCCAACCGTAAAGAACGACTATAAATTTTCTTCTGAGATAAAAACTTTGAAAATTTTGTTTACTTTGAAGAAACTTTCATAAATTCAAGTAACTTAGTATATTAAATTAATAATATTTGTATTTAATCGTACATTTCCAAACTAGAAATAAAGAAATTAGAAATAAACACTACCTAACAAAAAATACGAAAAAAACAACCATGTTGGTAGCACTGCTTTTATTATCAAAATGTAAACAAAATAAAATTTGAACGTTTTTTGCCAAGTTTTTCAAAATTTACTGTGAAAATTTCATTTATTAATCTAATTAATCCAAATTAATCGGTTTTCTACCTTAAATTCTTCTAAACTATCTGTAATATTCATCAGAATTCAGTTTTACACGATAGATTATCTACCTGAATCAAAAACGTTGTGAGAAACATACTGGAAACCATTAAACTTGAGTCCATCACCATCAGCAGGTAACACCCAAAAAAATCTTCATTCTAGTTTCCTGTTAGTAAAAAAGGAACTAATCCTTTTCTCAGTGAAATAAGTGGACATTTCAGATGGTTTTAGATAAAATATTGACAACTTGCCTGAATCATAGTGAGAAGCCTGAGAATTGAAAGGAATGTTTGTGATACCCGTACAGCTCTACTTACCAGGGATCCCTTTTTAAACAACTATAGTGAAAAATTGGCTCCAGGCAGTAAGCTTTGTACACTTTGGGCATTTTTTTTTATTTACCTCAGTAGGTATTTATAAATTCTCAGTTTGTGATAAGTTGGGGTTAGGCTGATTTAAATAGGTACTAAATAAAACAAATTTCCGAATGAACCACTTTGGGCATTTTTTTATTTACCTCAGTAGGTATTTATAAATTCTCAGTTTGTGATAAGTTGGGGTTAGGCTGATTTAAATAGGTAAGTAGGTACTAAATAAAAGAAATTTCTGAATGAACCCCGTCTCTTCGATTTGGGGGCGATAAGACCTTAGCAGTTATAGTTCCCTCTATCAAACCTCTTGAAAAAAATAATAGTAAAAAAAAAAAATTCTAACGCATCACCGTTAGAGACTAATGGATCAATGCAACTCTGGGCAAACGCACATCAGGTACCTAAGGAAACCTAATTACTAGGCAATAGACACATCACATACGCTTTATCTTGTGTGGTCCTCAACGCATTGATAAAAATAACAATAATTATGAACAAGGATTAACAAGAGAAAGAAGAAGAATGAGAAGAAGAAGAAGAAAAGGGACACCTCCAAATTAGTCCGGTTACCAAATTAACACACCAGTCATTGCAATCAGGTCTTAAACATCCCAATGTCTCATATAATTGAGGAATGTCTCACAAACACCAGTGGAACAAAACCCAATACCTGTTTATTATTTATTAGATGGGATTAGATCGGACTATGCATACCCATAAATCATGAAGGAACTTTTGGGGTTGTGAAAGTTCGATCAATACTTGAGATGAGACCGTTGACTAAAATTGTTTGATTTTAATATTTTTAATTAATTAGAATTGGTACTTCATATATATAATCTGGAGCCAGCATTATCCATAACAGCATAACACTTTGATGTAGCCTTAAAATATTCTATGTCTCGGGCTGGGATTGAACTCATGCCCTCGTGTTTACCAGTCGAGCGTCTTGACCACTACACCACCGAGACAGGTTGATGCTAGCCTGGCTAGGGGACGTTAAACAGAGAGTGGATTAGTGTCCAACTGTGGGACTATAAACAGGGAGAAGACAGCTAACCCTAACCAGCCTAGCCAGCTGGCAGTTCTTCATAGGGTTTTCTCTCCTTCAAAAGAAATACACAAGTCCCCACGATGCGATGGTTGACTGCGGTTCAGGACGAGCCAATTTAACATGGCTAGAGAGTCTAGAGACCATCACCATTCAGCTACAGCTAAAAGTGCTGCAAGTACAACAGGTTGATTTTTATGTTCTTAGCATGGATTTTAACAAGAGCCGCAGTTGGTTTTAGATTTGCAAGCCGTGTGGCGAAGGCTTCAATTATCACCACGGCATTCGTACAGCCAACTTGGGAGCTAAAGAGCCGCAGTTGGTTTTAGATTTGCAAGCCGTGTGGCGAAGGCTTCAATTATCACCACGGCATTCGTACAGCCAACTTGGGAGCTAAAGTCTGCTAAGGAGCTCGCGTTAATAGAAGATACTGCCACTTTAATAGATATTGTTCCAATGTTAAACGCTGAACCAGGGCCCTAACATAGGTGGGTGTCAAAAGGAGGACAGATTGAGGAGAGAACCAAAATTAACTACTCAAACACTAGTTACTAATAGAAGATACTGCCACTTTAATAGATATTGTTCCAATGTTAAACGCTGAACCAGGGCCCTAACATATGTGGGTGACAAAAGAAGGACAGATTGAGGAGAAACCTAAAATTAACTACTCAAACACTAGTTATTCTCACAAATACCAGTGGAACAAAACCCAATGCCCAAATGAACAAAGTGATACAATAGCTTTAAGATTTGTCCCACAATCTCAACTTTTAATTCTATAGGCTGTAATTAATTTTCTGATCAATTAAAAGAAGCAAAAGAACTAAAAACTCATCTTGTGAAAGAGAAAAACAGGGAGCTTGTTCCAAATCAATGGGATCCAAATATGTCCTATTGACTCAATAGTATTGAGCCTATTGTCTATTTGGTCCACCAGATATCAGAGGACGTCTATTTCTATTGTCTATATGAACCCTATTGTGTTTTATAAGCTGCTACTGGAACTGAAAAATCTGAGCTCCTCAAGAGATGAAGAAGGTAATTATTTAGGATGTCTTTGGACTTTGGACCGAACTTGCGCTATCGTAAGGTTTCACCCCAAATTGGCGATGAACTACCCGTCTCCCTATGTCACGCTTACTCAGCCTGAGAGGGGCGGGAAAAGCCAGCACCACGCGATTGACCAGAAAGACCAGATGGTCACCCACCCGGTTACCAACCCCGCACAACGTTGCTTAACTCAGCAATCCATTGGGAATTAGTGCAATCAACCTGCTATCGCCGGGCTCCGCGCCTTTTACTTTATTATCAACCTCAGTGGTGCAGTGGTTAGCACGGTGGACTTTGAATCTGGAGGTTGGTGGTTCGAGTCCAAGTCAAGGCATGAAATTCAGCGTAGTAATCGATATTAAGCGGGGAACGACATTTGTGCCAAGCATTTATGCTTAACACAATTAAAATTCCTTTTTTTTTACTTTATTAGTGGATGCGACAATTTCTCAAATTTTGGCAATGTCCAAAATTAGCGTAAACCTACTTCAAGTTATTTTTCTCATGGATAGCCTTAACTGTTTAGACTGCGAGAGTAAAGGGAGTTATCAGTCCTATACTTACAGTATAAACAAGGTATATTCTATTCTTAACTTGAGAACTTAAAGTTATCATCTTCCTCTACTTATGTAGTAATAATAGAAGATACTGCCACTTTAATAGATATTGTTCCAATGTTAAACGCTGAACCAGGGCCCTAACATATGTGGGTGACAAAAGAAGGCCAGATTGAGGAGAAACCTAAAATTAACTACCTACTCAAACACTAGTTAGAACGCTATCGTAAGGTTTCACCCCAAATTGGTGATGAACTACCCGTCTCCCTATGTCACCCTTACTCAGCCTGAGAGGGGCGGGAAAAGCGATTGACCAGAAAGACCAGATGGTCGCGATTGACCAGAAAGACCAGATGGTCACCCACCCGGATACCAACCCCGGACAACGTTGCTTAACTCAGCAATCCATTGGGAATTAGTGCATTCAACCTGCTATCACCGCGCTCCGCGCCTTTTACTTTATTACCAACCTCAGTGGTGCAGTGGTTAGCACGGTGGACTTTGAATCTGGAGGTTGGTGGTTCGAGTCCAAGTCATGTCATGAAATTTAGCGTAGTAATCGTAGTATATTAAGCGGGGAACGACATTTGTGACAAGCATTTATGCTTAACACAATAATTAAAATTCCTTTTTTTTTACTTTATTAGTGGATGCGACAATTTCTCATTTTTTGCCAATGTCCAAAATTAGCGTAAACTTACTTCAAGTTAATTTTCTCATGGATAGCCTTAACTCTTTAGACTGCTGGAGTAAAGGGAGTTATCAGTCCTATACTTACAGTATAAACAAGGTATATATTCTATTCTTAACTTACGAACTTGAAGTTATCATCTTCCTCTGCTTATGTAGTAATTAAACAAATTCAGTGAGTTTAGAAGTTTAAATCAAAGCCAGTCCTCTCTTAAGTAGTCTAGAGCCCCTAGATTGATTTTTTTTTTTTTTTTTTTTTTTTTTTTTTTTTTTTTTTTTAAAAAAGAGAAAAAAAATTTTTTAAATTTCAAATTTTTTTTTTCTTTGTGGT